>NC_056738.1:316896047-316983469 GCF_019279795.1 Protopterus annectens
TGGAAAAATGTTCTGCCTGTCAGCATTTTGACAGTAAACCTGATATTTTATACCTCACCTTCCTCACCTTCCTCATTTTCTATTTCAAGTTTTATTTTTCATAAGATTTTTTCCTTGATATCTCAATACTTCATTAAACACACTTTTTTTAACATATCCCAATGCCGTTTAAGTATGCACTTCAGTAAATGTACTATTAACTTTTCATTTTTATCTAAAACTTTATACAAATTCAAAGCAGCAGCATAAACAACTGGGTTTACTAATCTTAAACCTCCACCTTCCTTGTCCACAAGCAAGACTCCTCTCTTCAGTGGGTTCAATCTTGAACCCCATATAAAATTAAAAAAATATATACTTATTTCTTTTTCATATATTATTGACAAAATATTCACTGGCTAAATATGCACTCTTCCTCAGTATGACAAACAAAACAGTTATTAAACGATACCTTACATATTTTCCAAAAAAACAAAGCTCCTTTAATTCTTCTGGTATCTTATTCCTTTGTTCCTCACATTTTTACCCCCCCCCAATATTATTCCTAACAGAGATTTCTTTCATCAAGAATGATACCTACCTGTACAACATCGCCCAAGTCCTTTAGTTTTTTCTTTAAAGTCATAACTAACACTGATGTATACAACATACAACTTTCATCCAGACTGTTTCTCAACCAATACAATATCATCTGGGTAAGTAAACATGACTGGAATTTTTATCCCTTCATTAGGAATAGCACCTTTCATGTACAAATTTACATTACTAACACATTCATAACGGATACAAACATAAGGCTAAGTAGGACATCCCTGACTTATGCCACTCTTTACATATATCTTTGCTTAACCATCCACTCACTAAAATTCTTACTTTATATGCAGGACATACATTCTTAAATTTTACAAATGTTATACTGTTCCATAATTATCCACAAAGTTCATGTTGTATTGTATCAAAAACTTTAATCTCCTGTCATGATCTTGGTCTCATCAGTACTGTTCACAATATCAACCACAATTTCCCTTACTATGACTAATAGTTCCGGACATCCTTTATATGCCATCTTCCATAATACTTTTCATTTTACTTCCCATTCTCTTCTGAATAATTTTCAGAAAACATGTTATATTCTGTATTGTTCAGTACTATGGTTCTTCAATTTTCAATCATACCTTCCTTTTTTATACAAGTATACCTCTGCATAAATCTTTGTATACAAAGCCTCCATTTAAGCACTGCTCATTCATAACTTGCGTACTTGTTCTACCAATCCCCATTTCTTTTTAAAAATTGGTATCCTATTTCATCTGATCCTAAAACTGATGGTAAATTAATTTGTTCCAAGTGTCCTAACTAATTCATACAAGGAAATCTTTTTCCAATTCCTCATTTTCTTGTTCTACATTTTTGACATGCCATTTTCTTTGACTTTTTTCTTTTTCTTTTTAATCTTAACATTTTCTTTACATAATTTATTACAGTACTGATTTGCTCTGGAGATCATCCTTCATTTCACTCCTTATACCAGTATATTCAAAATATGCTACTCAAAGAAGCTGATATTTTTTGCAAGATAAAAAAGTATATTTGCTTAAATTTTCCGTTATTATATATTTTCTACTGTTCTTTTCCAAATCTGTTAATGCATCCATACAGACTTATTTATTTTTTCAGCATTTACTCCAGCTGTCTGCCATTCTAAGAAAAAAATAAATATGTACTCACAATAACATTCCATCTGAGTAGTTATACTTCATTTGTTAGCAACCTATGGGTTCCGGATCTGAGCTGGCAGCTTACCAAGCTAAAGATCCAAGCTCCTCCCCCCTTACTCATACTACACTGCAACCTCCTTCCAATCCTCAGATAGAGTTTTTCACCCACTGCGTGACACATAACCTAAGATACCAAAAACCTGACCCAAACACATCCACCAGACTCATCAGACTCAGGACAGTCGAAACATAGAGAAACAGTACAGTTGTGTACACATACCATAAAAGTAGATGTTAGAGTGTATTCACTGCTGCAGTCATCACATTTGGGTTGTTTGCAGTAGCCCTCAAGTCGGCCTGATTATCAAGATCTTGGGTCCTGCGTCGGTTGCTGTCTCATCTTCCGTGACGTCAGGTCATCAGGGTTATGAAGCATGCAGCAGACGCCATTACATCAGTATTTTTTCTTACCCCAGATGTCAGGTGCCCCCCTAATGGGAAGCAATTTTATATATATACATATATATATATATATATATATATATATATATACATACATACATACATACATACATATATATATATATATATACACATACACACACACATACACATATATATATATATATATATATATACACACACACACACACACACACACACACACACACACACACACACACACACACACAAGGTTATACCTCCAACAAAAAAGCAAATACACCAAAAAATGGTAAAGGAGAATAGAGGTATAGCCAAAAGATGTCAGGGGGCTGGAAGGAGAGTAACCAGGACTGCAACAGTGAATACACTCGAACATCTACATTTATGGTAAGTGTACACAACTGTACTAAGTTCTTCATGTTTCACTGTTGCGGTCATCACATTTGGGTAGATTCTCAAGGCTAAGGATGGGAGGAGGACTTTAGATAGCATTAGGACCAGTTATAAGGCCCTGAAAGACTGCTGTGGCAAAGCCAGCGCTGGATTTAGAGAAAATTGGCAAATGGTAATGTTTGGTGAAAGTATGTAAATAACACCAGGTAGCAGCTTCTAGGATGCCCCTGGTAGGGACACCTCTGAGGAAGGCTGTAGAGGTAAGATGCAGTCCTGGTTGAATGTGGTCCAATCCCCTGTGGGATAGGTTTTCCATGGTGCTTATAGCAGAAATTAATGCAATGGCCTATCCATTTAGAAATGGTTTGCTTTGAAATAGCCTTCCCCTCTGCCCCTGCAGCAAATGCCACCAGTAGTTGTTCAGTTTTCCTTTGATTGAGGTTTAGTCCTAAGTAAAATCTAAGTTGTCTGTGCACATCTAAGGAGTGCAGTATCCGTTCCTCTTTGTTCTGTGCATTAGAAAAGAAGGTTGGCAAATGAATGGACTGATTAAGAGCAACACTGGATACTATAGCAAGATGTAGTCGATGCCAATAAGGAGGTGAAAAGCAGAACCCAGAGTTATTGCTCCAGAATATTACTTGTTCCAATCGGAGTTTTCTAAACATATTAAAATGTATACTAGATATTTAGACGATATTTTCATCATTTGGGACCATGAAAAAGATGTTAAAAACTTTTTTGGAATATATAAATACTACAGTGAAATTTTTTAAATTTACTCACCATGTCCATGATGAGAAAATTACTTTTTTGGATGTAGACATTGTATACAATAAAGAAACAAACATCTTAAAAACACAAATACATAGAAAGTCAACGTTCTCAAATGCATATTTGCATTTTAATAGTTGGCACCCTGACCATCAGAAAAAAGCGATTATTAAAGGGCAGATGGTCAGGGCAGCCAGAATGGTAAGTGAAGAGCAAGACTTTATAGAAGAGCTTAAATATATTATGCAATTGTTCATGAATAGAGGATATCCAGAACAATTTTGTGTAAGAGTATACAATGAAGTAAAAAATAAGAGAAAAAATGGAATATATTCTGTGATATTAAAAACTGGTTCTTTAAATAAAAAAACAACATTGGATAGTATAGGAAAGGTTGAAAAAAACTTTTTTAACAATGTTCCATTATATATTACTACTTATAATGATTGCTTCAAGGACATGGAGATAATAATCAGAAAAAATTGGAATTTTTTCATGAATGAAAAAACTTGGAGGCAACTTTTTCTGGGTCCAATAAAATTTGTGTATAGGAAGAGTCCATCATTTAAAAATATATTAGAAAATAAAGGAGTCATTAAGTATAGCAATAGAAGTAAAGGAAATTTTAAATGTGGAACATGTACTACATGTAGTTACATACATTTTTCTGGTACTGAAATAATGATTAATGGTTGTAAAATTAAGATATACGGACATTATAATTGTTTAACATCAAATGTAGTATATATGGCTTTGTGTCAATAATGTAAAGCCTTCTATGTAGGGAAAACAAAAAGACAATTTAGAGAACGTATTAAGGAACATCTTTTAGATATACAACATCACAAGAGCACTAATGCCTTAGCTAGGCACATCATTGAGAATACAGATCATAAATTCAAATTTTTAATTATTAATCAAATTAAACATGATTTACAAGGGAAAATAGTCACATATCATTTAGATATGGAAGAATTAAAATGGCAAATACGTTTGAATTCATACATTCCACCTGGTATAAATGAATATTTAACCATCATGCCATTAATGAAATTGAATAGAATTAATGGGAAATAGAAGATGTGTGGTAAAATTTAATATTATATACATAAATTAATAATTAAAAATATATTAATTACATGGTATTTATGATTAATGGTAATATCAAATTTCATATTAGTGTTTTTGGCTATTATAGTGGATTACATATACATTTATATAGATTTAAAAATCATTTAAGGCAATTACTAGTTAGCTGCACCAGAAACAAATGTTTATTTTGTATATTTTTATAATAGGACAATTTTAATAGTAAAGTTATATATTACAATACATTAGATTAATTAGTAAATTGAGTTAGTGTATTATTACAATTGTCATATGTGTAAGAACAGTGTTTGTTGTATGAATTTCTTCAAAATAATTTTTTATGAAATTTCATAATTTTTTATAATAATTTTTATAAATTTAACAGGATACTGCATATGTTAATATATAAAGATATTCAATGGTAGGGTATGGTTTCATGACATCTTAAACAACCATAGTTGAATATATGTACATATTTTAGTAAATGTTGTTACAATTTTTTAGTATATTATAGTAGTATTTTTTATAGAATAGGATATATATATATGTATTTGTTCAAGGGTTTACTATACAAGTATAGTTGCATTAGTTTTCTATATACATGAAATGTTTTGAAAAAGGGACATTTCTCTTTTAAGAAACCATCAGTGAAAATTAATGACATTAATTAAATAATTATTCAATATACCAAACAATATATAAACCTTGTGTTGAGATAGTAGTATGTATTCTGAAGAAGTTCGAATGAACGAAACCTAGGTCAATAAAGAACTTTTGGGAGAAGAACGTGTGGTGGCTTTTCGTTTGGTTCCAGTTTGCCTTGCTGTGAGTTTGTCTATTAACTCTGGGTTCTGCTTCTCACCTCCTTATTGGCATCGACTACATCTTGCTTTCCTATACAAGGTGCGTTGTATACACTGGTTATTAGTTTTCAACACTGGATACTACCTTGGGCATGAAGGAAAGATTGGACCCGAGGGACCCCTGTCCACACGAAAAATGATGAAAGGCTCCACTGCCATAAGGGCCTGTAATTCCAATACCCTTCTTGCTGAAGTGATTGCTAAAAGGAAGGATGTTTTCCAAGAAAGGCATTTTAACTCTGCACTTGCAGCTGGCTGAAAAAGAGGAAGAGTGAGTTTTTCCAATACAAAGTCAAGATCCCAGGCTGAAGTTGGGGCTCTTCTGCGTGGTCTTAAGTTTTTGGCCCCTCTGAGGAACTGCCTGAGCAGTGGATGAGAGAAGAGGGGTGGTTCTGTGCTGAAATGGCTGAGGCATGAATTTTGATGGATGAAAAAGAAAGGCCCTTGTGAAGCATCTCAGTTAAATATTGAAGAATTTAAGGTAAATTGGGCTCAGCTATGTCCATCCCTTGAGTTCGGTTCCAGGCACAGAATCTTTTCCATTTTTCAGCAAAATATTTTCTAGTACTAGGCCTTCTTGCCTCCAAAATGACATCAAACACTTGTTTACTGAGGGATGGAAAAGTACAGTTGTGTACCTACCATAGATGTTAGAGTGTATTCACTGTTGCAGTCATTACACTTGGGTTATCCTGCTGGCAGGCGACCCGTAGTCGGCCCGAGTTCCAAAGTCTTGGTCCGGCGTCGGTTGCTGTCGCCTCTTCCCTGACGTCAGTGCGCCAGGGGTATAAAAGTTGCAACAGACACCATTTTCTTCAGTTTTTCTTGCCCCAGATGTCAGGTGCCCCCAAATATGAAGGCTGTAAAGATAACATGCCAAACAACCATGCATATATCACTAAAAACATTTTGTTCTTCTAAAAGCAAATACACCACATAGGTTGTATAGAGTTGAGAAGTACAGAATAGTCCCAGCAAAGAGGAGGATGGTGGGTGGGTGGGTAACCAGGACTGCAACAGTGAATACACTCCAACATCTACATTTATGGTAGGTACACAACTGTACTATGTTCGTGTTTCACTGTTGCAGTCATTACACTTTGGTAGAATCCCAAAGCTTAGGCAGGGTGGCTGGGTCTAGATTGGATTTGGCAAGGCTAACAAGCCCTGCAGAACTGCAGTGGCAAAGCCTGCTCTTGATTTGGAGTAGAGAGGTAAGGTGGTAGTGCTTGGTAAAAAAGTGTGCACTGAGCTCCAGGTTGCAGCTTCTAATACGTCTTTGGTTGGTACTCCTCTGAGGAAAGCTGCTGAAGTGGCTGCTGCTCTGGTAGAATGAGGCCTAATGCCCTTAGGCACAGATTTGCCATGTTGTGCATAACAGAAGCGGATGCAGTGTCCTATCCATTTGGAGATTGTCTGCTTTGTAACAGGTTTTCCTTGTGATCTTGCAGCATAAGCTACAAACACAGTTGCTCAGTCTTTCTGAAAGCTTTTGTTTTGTCCAAGTAAAATCGTAGCTGACTGTGAATACCCAGAGTGCAGAAGTCTTTCCCCTTTATTCTGGGGATTTGGGTAGAAAGTAGGCAAATGAATAGTTTGGTTTAAGGCCACATTAGAGACCACTTTTGGCATGAATGTTGGGTTCGTCCTTAGAGAAACCCTGTCCTGGTGAAAAATGAGGAAAGGTTCCACAGCCATCAGTGCCTGTAACTCTGAAACTCTTCTTGCTGAAGTTATTGCTAGGAGCAGAACAGTTTTCCATGACAAGAATTTTAGATCAGCTGTGCTAGCTGGTTCAAAAGGAGGCAGTGTTAATTTTTCTAAAACAAAATTGAGGTCCCAAGTAGGTATTGGTGATCTCCTAGGGGGTCTTATATTCTTTGCCCCTCTGAGGTACTGTCGTAGTAGAGGATGTGAAAAAAATAGGAGGATCCGTATTGTAATGAGCTGAAATGGCAGAGGCATGGATTTTAATAGAAGAAAAAGATAGGCCTTTGTCCAACATCTCAGTCAGGTATTGTAAAATCTGAGGTATATTAGGGACCAGTCGGTCGAGCCCTTGTGCCTGGTTCCAAGCACAGAATCTCTTCCATTTTTCCGCATAATATTTTCTAGTGCTGGGTCTCCTGGTTTCCAAAATTACATCCATAACAGCTTTACAGAGAGGTGCAGTCTGAGTGGCTACATTATCTGCCATGCTGCCAGGTTTATGGTTCTGAGTTGACTGTGCAGAATCTGATTGTTTTGCTGTGTCAGAAGATGAGGGATTTGAGGAAGAGGCCAAGGCGTGCCTTGGGACAAAATCTTTAGGATTGGGTACCAGTGCTGGCGTGGACAGTCTGGTGCAATCAGGATCATTTTTGGCCTCTCTTGTCTGACTTTTAGAAGCACCTTGGTGAGAAGAGGCATCGGAGGGAAGGCATAGACTGCCAAATTTTTCCAGTTGAAAGATAGAGCATCCACTTTCCATGCTTGAGGGTGATAAGTCCTTGTGCAAAATTTCTGTAATTGGCAAATGTGAGGGGAGGCAAATAAATGTCTGGGCTTCCCCATTCCCTTGTTATGTTGAACACTTGTGGATTTAGCTTTCATTCATGAGGATCTATGAGATTTCTGCTTAGCTCGTCTGCCAGTGTATTTTTTGTTCCTGGCAGGAACTGTGCTTGCAGATGTACCTGGTAAGTCAGTGCTGTGTTCCACAAAGTCATGGCTTGTCTGCATAGGGGGTAGGAATGTGTGCCCCCTTGCTTGTTTATGTACCATATAACTGTGGTATTGTCCATCTTTATTAGTAAATGTCCTGGATGTATTAGGTCCTTGAAGGCTGTCAGGGCATTCTGTACTGCTAGCATCTCTTTTTGATTGATGTGAAGATGCAGTTGTTCCTTGGGCCACGTGCCCTGAATACATTTTCCTGCCATATGTGCTCCCGAGGTGTAATCCGAAGCATCCGTTGTTATTGTCTGCCTGGCTGTAGGTAAGGTGAAAGGCTGTCCCTTGTTGTGGTGACAGGCCTGTGACCACCATCGAAACTCCTGTTGTAGGCAGGGAATCAAGGTTATGATAGTCTCTAGGCTGTGACAATGCTGAGTCCAAACACTTTTTAGATACCATTGTAGTTTCCCCATATGCAGTTTGGCATATGGAATTAGTAGAATGCAAGATGCCATGAAACCCAGGGCTTGCAGAATTTTTCTTGCAGGGAGCTGGGTCTTTGTTGCCATCATTTGAAAGTAATGAGTCAGTTGCCTTTGTTTGTCTGGTGTGAGATAAGCCATCTGGGTAGTTGTATTCAAGCTTGCACCCAGGAATATTATCTATTGAGAGGGCACTAGTTTTGATTTCTTTTCGTTTACTGTGTACCCTAGGCAAATTAGTAATCTTTCTACAAACTCCAGGTGCTGTAGAAGAATGTCCTTGCTCTCTGTTTGAATAAGGCAATCGTTCAAGTAAGGATATATTTTAATTCCTTTTTGCCTGCAAAATGCAATTACTGCTGCCAGGCATTTTGTGAAGACCCTGGGCGCAGTAGATAAGACAAAGGGCAGTGCAGAGAATTGGTAATGCATTGAACCTGCTATAAATCTGAGGTATCTTCTGCACGATTGATTAGGACGTGCAGGTATGTCTCCTTGAGATCCAAAGGGAACTAGCCAAGCCTCTTTGCCCAGCATGGACAAGAGTTGTTGTAGTGTTAACATTTTGAATTATGGAACATCCAGGAAAGTATTTAGGATTGACAAGTTCAGTATTTGTCTCCATGCTTTGTCCTTTCTGGGTACTAGGAAAAGTCATGAGTAAAATCCTTGGCCCTGTTCTTCTTGTGGAACATTTTGAATAGCTCCCATATCCATAAGAGCTGCAATCTGTTTTTGTGCCTCTGCCCATTGGGTTTGAGGCAGGTTTGGCATACCTTTTGGTTTTGGAAGCATGTGGAAGTGGAACCTGTACCCTTGAGAAACTATATTCAACACCCATTGGTCTTGGGTGATCATGTACCAATTTTTTGAGAAAAGTGCTAGCTTTCCCCCTAGGGGTGCTGTCAACTGGTAAGTGCTTGGCATTTGCAGAGGGAAGTCATTCTGACTGTTCTATAAGGTTGTGATTTGTCTTCTCCTCCTTTGGGGGCTGAAGAACCCCATTGTTTAGGTCTGTAGGAGACTTGGGGATGAGATCTGCCTCTTGGGCGCCTGTATCTGCCTATTTGTGGCCTGTCTGACACTGGAAAGGACCCATTTTTTGAAGGCCAGTTCCTGCTAAATCTAAGTGGCTGAACCTGTAAGAAATCTTTCACAGTTTGCATTGACTTTGCTATATCCTCCATTTTCTTTAAAACCTCTTCTGCCTTAACACCAAACAAAGTATCATGTTGTAGTGAAGCATCCAATAATTTCATTTTAACATGGTCAGGTAAACTTTGTTCTTTCAACCAAGCATGTCTTCGAATAACTGAGCCTGTAACTGCGGTTCTACAAGAAGCCTCTAATGAATCAAAACCACATTGCAGAGTATGCTTTCCCACTTGTTCAACTGCATGCAATAAATCCTGCGTTTCTTTACTGTCAGGACCTTCTGTATTTGTAACCATTTTCTGCGTTAACAATGACATGAGATACTGCTGATATTTAAGCATGTGAAACCGACAATTTAAAGCCCTTACAGCTAAAGTAGCAGAAGTGTAAACTTTTTTCCCTCATCTGTCCAGAGCTCTGGAGTCCCTATCTGAAGGGACAGGATTTTTGGCAGTGGAAGCTTTAACCCCTTTTGGACCCTGAGAAAAGTTTCTGGGTCCGCAGCAGGGATTTTATAAAGAAATTTATGAGAGTCGGGGACCCTGTAGTACCTGTCTGGCTTTACGGGTGCAGGGGGTAAAGAATCTGGAGACAGACTGGATTCAGAAAAAACATCAACAACATCGAGCACAGGGGGGATAGCCAAGGGCCTGTGCTGAGGCAATAGAAGGAAATCTCTGAGCCTTTTCTTGGATTCTGAGTAATCCTGGCTCTCCCAATGGAAATGTTCCCTCATGGTGTGCAGGGTTTCCCCAAAGGCGTAATCCTCAGGCGGTGAGGCTGAAGGAATGGACTCTTCAGCATCAGAGTCCTCATAAGGAGGGAGAGAATAGCCCTAGTCAGAGGAAGAATCAGAAGAAATGGAAACCCGATCAGAGGAATCATAATTAGCGTCTTGCCTAGGCCTTTTGTCAGGAGGGGGATGGGAGCCCCTGTTTAAAGTAATAAGGTCTTCGGCCATTTTAAGCATTTGTTTCTTAGGCATGGATGACTGTTCTGGAGAATGCTGTACTTCTTTCTTTGTCTTTAATGGTGTTTTTGACTTTGCCTTTGCTGCTGTAGTAGCTTTAATTGTAAGCTGTGAAGGTCTGAAAACACCCTCAAAAGCTGGTGCCTGCTCAGCGGCTCTGGACCCATCTTAGGGTATATTTTCTGTAGGCCCAATACCTTGAGTTTCCACAGGCCTCGGTGTCTCCAACGTGGCTGTCAGTTGCGGCCTGTGGCTCTGAGGTAGCGGGTGTCAGGAGCTGCGAAAGTGCCTCACGGAGAACCGGCGACTGGCCAAGAAGAGGCTTCGTCGTCGGTTTTGGACCTTGGATGCCTGTCTTTCTTTGTCTTTGCGTTTTTTGTACGTTCCAGTCGTCGGTTGTTCCGACAGCATTATGTAATTAAATCTTCGTCCAAAATAATGTAAAGCAAAATCAAACTGAAGTTTAATAGTGCGTTTATGAAATCTAGCACAAAACCGACAACTAGTGACGTTGTGGTCAGGGCCTAGGCAAGGAATGCAGTAAGCGTGGAAGTCCTTATGAGGCATTTACTTCCCACAAGAAATAAAATTAACTTTTACTGACATCGGTCTGGAGCAAGAAAAAGTTTCCCCAACGGGGTACGTAGCTTTATTGAAGACTTCGATTCTGAAATTCAATTTTGAAAATCTCAGGAGTCAGCCGACCGGCACTTGCGAACTGCTTATGCTTCGGGCACCGCCCAGCAAGAAAGACTGAAGAAAATGGCGTCGGTTGCAACTTTTATACCTCTGGCGCACTGACGTCAGGGAAGAGGCGACAGCAACCGATGACGGACCAAGACTTTGGAACTCGGGCCGACTACGGGTCGCCTGCCAGCAGGATAACCCAAGTGTAATGACTGCAACAGTGAAACACGAACATCAGAGATTAGGTAATTAGCCAGTCTGCCAGGTTCAGGGTTTGAAGCTGAGGGTGCAGAATCTGGCTCTCTTGCTGTGACAGCAGGGTAGGGGTCTGAGGCAGGTGTCATGGAGCCAGCAGTGACACGCTGTGCAAAAAGGGGTACCAGTGCTGGCGTGGCCAATCTGGCGCAATAAGTATCGTCCTTGGTTTGTCCCGTCTGATCTTTAGTAGCACTTTGGAGAGGAGAGGCAGAGGAGGAAAGGCATAAACTGATAGATTTTTTCCAGCTGAAGGACACAGCATCCACTTTCCAAGCTTGTTTGTGGGGAGTCGTTGGGCAGAATATGTCCAACTGGTAGTTCTGAGGGGAGGCAAACAGGTCTATATCTGGGCTCCCCCATTTGTTTATCAACATGCTGAAAAAGTCTTCGGTTCCAGTTTCCGTGTGGGTCCACTAGATTTCTGCTTAGTTCGTCTGCCAATGTATTTAGTTTTCATGGCAGGAATTAAGCCTGTAGATGCACTTGGTAGCTCAAGGCTGTGTTCCACAGAGCCATGGCTAGTCTGCAGAGGGGGTATGAATGGGTACCCCCCCCTGCTTGTTTACGTACCACATAACAGTGGTGTCATCCGTCTTTATCATTAATTGTCCTGGCAGAATGTGGTCCTTGAAGGCTGTCAGAGCATTCTATACAGCTAGCATTTCTTTTTGATTGATATGCAGGTGCATTTGACTTGGGGGTTCCATTTGCCCTGAAGGCACTTCCCTGCCAGGTGAGCCCCCCCCCCATGCATAGTCTGATGAGTCTGTTAGGGTTTTGGCGGCAGGGGGTAGAGTGAATAGTAAACCATTGTTTTGGTGGCAGGCCTCTGCCCACCAAAAGAACTCTTAACTGCAGGCAAGGAATGATGGGAATCATTGCTTCTAGATCCTGACAATGTTGACACCATAGGCTTTTTAGATACCTTTGTAGTTTCCTCATATGCAGTTTTGTATATGGAATTAGGAGAATGCAGGAGGCCATGAACCCCAAGGCTTGCAATATTTGCCTTGCAGATAAGCAGGGTTTTTGTGGCCATTAGTTTGAAGTAAGTTGTCAAATGAATTTGTTTCTCTGGCGTGAGGAAAGCCATCTGGGAAGCTGTGTTCAAGCTTGCTCCCACAAATATAATTTGCTGACAGGGTTCCAGATGGGATTTCTTTTCATTTATGGTGTACCCCAGACAAGTTAGCATCTTTTGTACAAATGCCAGATGATTAAAAAGTATGCCCCGGCTTTCTGCCTGAATTAGACAATCGTCCAGGTATGGGTATATCTGAATATTTCTTTGCCTGCATGACTGGAGCTAGGCACTTTGTGAATACTCTGGGCGCAGTAGGTAAGCCAAAAGGCAGTGCAGAGAAAGTACAGTTTTGTACCTACCATAAATGTAGATGTCCGATAGGTATGCATCTGCAGTCATCACATATGGGTTGTCCTGCATCAGGCAGCCCTTCGGTCGGCCGGATTCCAAAGTCTGGGTCTGGCCTCGGCTGATGTCGCACTTTCCCCGACATCAGAGCGTCTGGGGTATAAAAGCATCAGCCGGCGCCATTTTCCTCAGTTTTTCTTGCCCCAGATGCCAGGTGCCCTCTAAGGAAGGCTAAAATTCCCCCCCCAGCTAGCTATAAGAGGGGTAAGTACCCAAGAAGTATACCACAGAGGGGAAGGAGGGAGGGTAAACCTGACTGCAGATGCATACCTATCGGACATCTACATTTATGGTAGGTACAAAACTATACTATGTCCTTCAAGGATGCATCTGCAGTCATCACATATGGGTAGAATACCATAGCCAATCTGGGGGTGGAGGTACTAAGTAAAGGATGGTGTAGTTAAGATACCCTGCAGGACTGCCGTAGCAAAGCCTGCTCTGGATCTGGAGTATAAAGGTAAATTGTAATGCTTGGCAAATGTATGCACGGAGCTCCATGTAGCAGCTTCTAAAATGTCCTTGGTAGCCACCCCTCTTAGGAAGGCTGTGGTGGTGGCTGTAGCTCTCGGGGAATGAGGTCTAATGTTAGCTGCCACAGTTTTTCCATGAAAGGAGCAACAAAAACGAATGCAATTTCCTATCCATTTTGAAACTGTCTGTTTGGAAATTGCTTTTCCTTGTGCCTCAGCAGCATATGCTACAAACAACTTGTCAGTCTTTCTGTAACTTTTAATTCTGTCCAAGTAGTAGCGCAATTGTCTGTGTATGTCCAGGGTGTGCAGAAGTTTCTCCCCTTTATTTTGTGGTTGTGGGAAGAATGTAGGCAAGTGAATAGCTTGGTTCAAAGATACCCTGGATACCACCTTTGGCATAAATGTAGGATTGGTTCTTAAAGAAACTCTGTCCTGATGAAAGATAAGAAATGGCTGCACTGCCATTAAAGCTTGCAACTCAGATACTCTTCTTGCTGAGGTTATGGCCAGAAAGAAGGCAGTTTTCCAAGACAGAAACTGTAGATCTGCTGATGCTGCTGGTTCAAAGGGAGGAAGTGTTAGTTTTTCCAACACGAAGTTAAGGTCCCAAGTAGGTAGAGTTGGTTTCCTTGGAGGATTGATGTTTTTGATTCCTCTTAGAAACTGTCTCAGGAGAGGATGAGAGAAGACAGGTGGATTAACATTGTATTCTGCTGAAATTGCTGAGGCATGTATCTTAATGGAAGAGTAAGACAGGCCATTGTGGAACAATTCTGCAAAATATTCTAGTATATGTGCCATGTTCATCACTGTCACATCTAGGCCCTTTGTTGTGTTCCAAGTGTGAAATCTTTTCCATTTTGCTGAATATGCCTTCCTTGTGGAAGGCTGGTGAGCTTCCATAATAATATCCTTCACTCTCTGGGATAGGTTATCCTGAGGAGGAGTCATGGTATTCTCCAGGCAGTTAGCTGCAAGGTTTTCAGGTTGGAATGCAGAGTCTTGAAATTGTGCTGCGTCAGTAGGAGTGGCCATAGGGTGAGAGGCCACGGTTTCGTCTGTGACATGCTCTTTAACAGTGGGTACCAGTGCTGTCTTGGCCAGTTTGGAGCTATCAGAATCACTCTTGGCTGCTCTGTCCTGATCTTCAGTAAGACCTTGGTCATTAATGGGAGAGGTGGGAAAGCATACACTGTTAGAGCTTTCCAGCTGAAAGAGAGAGCATCCACTTTCCATGCTTGTGGATGGTATGCCCTTGAGCAGAATTTCTTCAGTTGATGATTGTGGGGGGAAGCAAACAGATCTATTTCCAGCCTTCCCCATGATTGTGTTATGAGTAAGAAGATGTCTGGGTGCAGCATCCATTCGTGTGCATCCATGGTAGTTCTGCTTAAGCTGTCTGCCAGCATATTGTCTTTCCCTGGCACAAACTGGGACTGCAGCTGTATACTGAGTTTCAAGGAAAGTTCCCATAGATTCATTGCCAGTCTGCAAAGAGGGTAGGAATGGGTGCATCCTTGCTTGTTTATGTACCACATAACTGTGGTGTTGTCTGTCCTTATGAGCAGGTGGCCTTGATGAAGGAAAGGTTTGAAGGCCTCGATTGCGTGTATTACTGCCAGCATTTCCTTTTGGTTTATGTGCATGCGCAGCTTTCTTTGTGACCATAGCCCTTGGATACATCTGCCCTCCATGTGCGCTCCCCAACCTTGGTCTGAAGCGTCCGTGGTGATGGTTTGGTTGGCACTTGGCTTGCTGAAGGGCAACCCGCTGTTCGACTGGCAGGCTTGAGCCCACCACAGAAATTCCTTTTGTAGGCATGGAATGAGTGGGATCAAAGTTTCCAAGCTGTGGCTGTGCTGAGTCCATAAACTCCTTAGGTACCATTGTAATTTTCTCATATGCAGCCTTGCTTGTGGAATCAGAAGAATGCAAGATGCCATGTAACCCAGGGCCTGCAGGATTTTCCTTGCAGTCAGCTGAGTTTGTCTTGTCAGATTCTTGAAGTAATCCGGTAGTTTTTTTTTTTCTTCTGTGAGAAAGGCCATTTGGGTGGTTGTGTCTAGATCCGCACCCAGAAAAGTTATTCTTTGGGATGGAACAAGTCTTGATTTGTGGATGTTGACTGTATATCCCAAAGCCTGTAGTAGGTGGATGGCATAGTCCAAGTCCTTTAACAAAGTTTGCTTGCTGTCCGCTTGTATAAGGCAGTCATCCAGATATGGGTAGATTTGAATCCCCTGAAGTCTGCAGTGTGCAATTACTGATGCCAGGCATTTCGTGAATACTCTGGGCGCAGTAGATAAGCCAAAAGGCAATGCTGAGAATTGATAATGCTCTGACCCTGCAAGAAATCTGAGGTGTCTTCTGCAATTTTGCCGAATAGGGACATGCAGGTATGCCTCCTTGAAGTCGAGTCACCAAGACCCCTTGCCCAGCATGGGAAGGAGTTTCTGTAGAGTCAGCATTTTGAATTTCGGCACAATGAGGTAAGTATTCAGTGCGGACAAGTCGAGAATAGGCCTCCATCGATTTTCTTTTCTTGGAACAAGGAATAATCTGGAGTAAAATCCTTGGCCTTGTTCTGTAAGAGGTACCTTTACTATGGCTTTCATTTGCATTAAGTTGGTAATTTGCTTCAAAGCCTCTGCCCTCTGATTTGGTGGCAGGTCTGGCATGCCTTTTCTTCTTGGCAATGTGTGGAAATGGAACCTGTATCCTTTGTCTATTATTTGCAGTGTCCATGTGTCCCTTGTAATGCTGTACCAATTTTTTGAGAATAAAGAAAGCTTTCCGCCCAAAGGTGCTTCTAATTGAGCCCTGGTCGGCAGAGTCAAAATAAAGTTATTGAGTCTGTCCTGGTGTAGCAGTTGTAGTTCCTGCACTACCTCTCTGGTTGGGAGGTTGCCACTGACGGCCTCTGTAGGAGCCTCTAGCTTGCCCTCTACCTCTGGTACGCCTATTCCTGCCTCTCTGAGATCTGTCTGAGTCCGAAAAGGACCAATTCTTAGTAGGCCAATTTCTGCTGAATCTCTTTGGTTGGACTTGCAGAAAGTCTTTGACTGTTTGCACAGATTTTGCCTTTTCTTCAAATTTCTTTAAGACCTCTTGAGCCGTGGAGCCAAATAATTTTTGCTTTTCCATAGGAGCATCCAAAAGCTTAGCTTTAACATGGTCTGGCAGAGATTGTTCCTTCAGCCAGGCATGCCTACGTATAACTGCACCTGTCATAGCTGACCTACATGAAGCTTCCAATGCATCATAACCACACTGCAAGAAAAGGTTACTAACCTGCTGGGAGTTATGTACCAGATCATGAAGGGATTTGCGATCAAGGGGTTCAGTAGAGGACAGTTTCTTATGCAATTCATCTAGCAAATACTCTTGGTACTGTATCATATGAAACTGACAATTTAATGCCCTCATGGAAAGAGTTGCAGAAGTATACACTTTCTTACCCCATCTCTCTAATGCTCTGGACTCCCTTTCAGAGGGTAGAGGATTTTTAGCAGTGGCAGCTGCAACCCCTTTTGGGCCCTGGGAAATAGTTTCTGGATCAGCAGAGTGGGCCTTGTACAGGTGAAGATACGAGTCCGGGACCCTGTAGTACCTGTCAGGTTTGGCAGGAGCCGGAGGGAGAGAGTCAGGGGCTGTACTAGCATTAGAGTACACATCAACAATGACATTCAAAACAGGAGGTATAGCTAAAGGCCTATGCTGAGGTAAATGTAAAAAGGTCCTCAATCTCTTTCTAGAATCAGAGAATTCCTGACCCTGCCATTGAAAATGTTCTCTCAGAGTGTAATGTCTCTCCAAAGGAAAACTCTTCAGGAGGGGAGGCCGAGGGAATAGATTCTTCAGCATCAGAATCCTTGTAGGCCGAATAAGCCTCCTCCTGGTGGTCTGACAGAGCAGAGCCATCAGTGGACTCATCCGAGGAGTGGGGGTCAGAGGGCTCAACCCTGGGCCTTTTGTCTGGGGGTGGTTGAGAGCCCCTGTCCGGATGAGGTTGAGAACCTCTAATTAATGAGATAAGATCCTCTGCTAGGCTAAGAATCTGTGTGCCAGTAGAAGGTCTCTGAGAGGAAACCTTGGGAGGCAAAGCTTTAGTAACTTTAGCAGCTTTAGCCCTAGAGAAAGCCTTAATGGACATGGATGCAGGGGGTCTGGCTGCACCACATGCAGGAGTAGACTTGTCTAAAGGAACGGTGTCGGAAGGTTCCTGGACACCGGTTTCAGTAGGTAATTCAATAACCGACTCGGCCGGGGCCTCCGGGGCCGAGGTAGCGGTTTCGGTAATAGGGAGCACCAAGGACTCTGTTTCAGCCGAGACCGAGACACTCGCGGTAGGAGGCAAGAAAGAGTCCCCAACGGGGTACTTAGCTTTTTTGAAGTCTTCAGTAGCTGAATCACAGGAGCTGGCCGACCGGCACTTGCGAACTGCTTCTGCTTCGGGCACCATGCGGCAAGAAAGACTAAGGAAAATGGCGTCGGCTGATGCTTTTATACCCCAGACGCTCTGACGTCGGGGAAAGTGCGACATCAGCCGAGGCCAGACCCAGACTTTGGAATCCGGCCGACCGAAGGGCTGCCTGAGGCAGGACAACCCATATGTGATGACTGCAGGTGCATCCTTGAAGGACATCTAATAGTGCATGCAGCCTGCTTTGAAGCATAGGTATTTCCTGCAAGATTCCCTGATTGGGATGTGCAGGTAGGCTTCCTTTAAATCCAGTGTTGCCAACCAGGCATCTTTGCCTAGCATGGGAAGCAACTGAAGAGTTAGCATCTTGAATTTTGGAATCGCCAAAAAGGTGTTTAGGATAGAAAGGTCCAGGACAGGACACCAAGAGTTGTATTTTGTGGGTACCAGGAAAAGTCTCTAGTAGAAACCTTGTCCCTTTTCCTCTTCTGGTACAGTCTGAATAGCCTTTAATCTTAAGAGAGAGAGAGAGTACTTGCTTTTGAGCCTCTGCCCACTGATTTGGGGGTAGATCTGGCCAACCGTTTGGGGTTGATAATGTTTGGAAGTGAAATCTGTATCCTTGGGAAACTATATTTAAAACCCATTTGTCCTGGGTAATGAGTTCCCAGTTTTTTGGTTGCAGAGCAATCTTTCCCCTTAAAGGAGCAGTCAGTTGAGAAGTGCTGGGAAGTTTTAAAGTTAAGTCATTGAGACAGCTTACCATAGGGGGAGTCTTACTACTCCCTGATTTGTAAGTAGGAGCCCCCCACTGCTTAGTCCT
This sequence comes from Protopterus annectens, assembly GCF_019279795.1. Taxonomy (NCBI): domain Eukaryota; kingdom Metazoa; phylum Chordata; order Ceratodontiformes; family Protopteridae; genus Protopterus; species Protopterus annectens. The sequence continues at coordinate 316,914,690 of NC_056738.1, forward strand.
GTGCGTACCCTGGAACTGAAGCCTGGGTGTTCTGCTGGTTCTGGGTTTGAACTGAGAAGGCCTGGAAGAGGCAGGAAAGGACCAATTTTTTTGAGAGCCAATGTCTACTAAATCTTGGAGGCTGCACTTGTAAGAAATCTTTAACATTTTGCATAGATTTAGCTTTTTCCTCCATCTTTTTAAGAACTTCTTCTTTGTTGCCAAACAGGAGGTCCTGATTTAAAGGAAGCATCCAGCAATTTAGTTTAACATGATCTGGCAAAGATTACTCCTTAAGCCAAGCATGCCTTCTAAGTACAGACCCGGTGACAGCAGCCCTCCAAGATGCCTCTAGTGAATCAAAACCACATTGCAAAGTATGCTTTCCAACCTGTTCAGCAGAATGAATTAAATCCTGTAAATCCTTATTTTCAGCACAATCAGGAATCATCATTTTCTGTTCAAGCAATCCAATAATATGCTGCCGATACTTTAACATATGAAACTGGCAATTTAAGGCTCTGATGGCCAAGGTTGCAGAGGTGTATATCTTCTTACCCCATCTACCCAGGGTCCTGAAATCTCTACCAGAGGGGGTAGGATTTTTGGCAGAAGTAGCCTTAATGCCCTTGGGTCCCTGTGAAATGGTCTCAGGATCCACATTAAGATTTTTAAAAAGAAACTTTTAAGAGTCAGGAACCCTGTAATATCCATCAGGTTTTCAGGGAGCAGGAGGTAGAGAGTCAGGGGCCAAGCTAGATTCCAAAAAGGCATAGTCAACAATGTCCAGCACAGGAGGGATAGCCAAAGGCCTGTGTTGGGGCAGGAGTAAGAAATCCCCAAGTCTCTTTTTAGAACCAGAGTAATCCTGGCTTTCCCAGTGAAAATGCTCCCCAAGAGTATGCAAGGATTCACCAATAGAAAAATCCTCTAGGGAGAAGCAGAGGGAATAGAGTCCTCTGCATCAGAATCCTCATAGGTAGAAAAGGGTAAATCCTGGTCATCAGAAGAAACAAATATCAGAATCCTGGTCAGAAGTATCACCAGCAAATTAAGTCCTAGGTCTCAGGAGGGGGAAGGCTGGCTTCCCCTGATTAAAGCAATAAAGTCTTCAGCCATTCTTGTTTTTTAGGCATAGAGGCCTGACCATGCGGTCTGGGCGTCTGTTTTCTAGGCATGGTTTGAGTTTTAGGCCTCGAAGAAGAAGATGGCGTTGGTTTAATATGCAAGTCAGTAAGCCTGAATACACCCCGCAGAAGCCAGTGCCTGCACAGCGGCTCCAGACGCATCCAAGGTAGAGACATCCACAGGTTCCACAGTTGAAGCATCTTGGGGCATACCAGACTCCGAATGGGTCTCAGTAGAGGCCTGCAAATCTGAAGTAGCGGGCATCAGGGGCTGTGAAAGTGCCTCACTGAGTACCGGCAAACTGGCGATTAACTTAGGAACAGAGTCATCGGCAGCTTTGGACCTAGGCGGCCTGTCTTTTCCTTTGCGTTTTCTCGGCACATCGATAGTCTGGTGGCTTACCGAAAACATATCTGAATAATTCAACTGAGTACTAAAATATTTAGAAGCGAAAATATACTGACAATGAAAAGTTTGTGGTTTAAATAAGGCACAAAACCAACAGTGCTGTACATTGTGGTCAGGGCCTAGGCAAGGAATACAGTATGAATGAAAATCTTTGAGGTATTTTCTTTCCATAAGAAATACAATTATTGACTTTTACTCACATTGGTTTAGTGCAAGAAAAAGTTTCCCCAGTGGGGTACTTAGCTTTAGTTGAAGACTTTGGTTCTGAAACTCAAACGAAAATTTCAGGAGTCGACCGACCGGCACTTGCGAACTGCTTCTGCTTCGGGCACTGCACGGCAAGAAAGAATGATGTAATGCATCGGCTGCATGCTTTACACCCCTGACTACCTGAAGTCACAGAAGATGAGACAGCAACCGACGCAGGACCCAAGACTTTGATAATCAGGCTGACTGAGGGCTACTGCAAGCAGATAACCCAAATGTGATGACCTGCAACAGTGAAACACGAAGAACATCACCAAGGTCAGGGGGAAGGAGGGAGGGAAGGTTGCTGACAAATGAAGTCTAAATACTCCAAGGGAACGTTATGGTGAGTACATAACTTCTTTACCTGAAGTAGTTAGTTAACTTCATTTGATCATCAACCTGTGGGACTGAGTCCCCAGCTACCCGAAATCTTGGGAGGCCCTTAAGGAAGGATATTCCGGAGCACTGCAGAGCTAAAGGAAGCCCTTCCTCTAGACACCATATCCAGCTTATAATGAGTAATAAAAGTGAGAGGAAGCCCAGGTAGCTGCTGAACAAATGTCATCCAGGGGAAACTCTAGACCAGAATGCAGCAGAAGCAGCCATAGAACGGGTAGAATGAGCATGAACCCCTTCTGGTTCTGGTAATCCAAGTTCTTTATATGCTTGTGAAATACAAAACAAAATTCATTTAGCGAGAGTCACCTTCGAAACCAGTTTCCCTAAAAAGGGTTTAGCAAAGGAAACAAAAAGCTGATCAGATTTACGGAAAGGTTTGGACCTATGTAAGTAAAAACATAACTGCCTGTGAACATCCAGCAAATGAAGTTTGTATTCCCCTTTATTTTGAAAATTAGGGGAAAATACAGGCAAATTAATAGACCGATTAATGTTGGACTCAGAAGCAACTTTAGGAAGAAAAGACTGGTTAGTCCTGAGAGAAACCCTATCCTTATGAAAAACTAGGTATGGGTGTTTCATACATAGGGATTGAAGCTCCGACACCCTCCTGGCTGAAGTGATAGCTACCAGGAAGGCTATCTTCCACAACAAGAATTGTCAACTTGCTGTGGGCTCGAACAGGGACGCAACTAAGGCCTTTAGAACCAAGGTCCAATCCCACAGAGGGGAAGGGTGTTTGATAGGAGGTCTCAGTAGAAAAGTATCTTTTATAAAGGGTCTTGCAAATTCTGGCAGCAGCTAGAGAACCTGAATTTTCCCCTACATGAAAATGGGATTTAGCCGCCAGCTGGACTTTCACTGTGGAAGAGCTGGCCCCTTTGCTGGAAAATATGAAACAAAGTGTAACACCGCTGGAACTCGAGCGATAAAGGGATCCAAATTTCTCTGAGAAGCTCAAATGGAAAAACTTTTCTGTTCACCTTCCTGGTAGAGGACATGCGTGCCACTACCAGAATGGATTTAACTGGAGAAGAGATACTGGGAGTCCTGGCAACTAATGGAAGTGGAGCAACCAAGCTGTGAGCTTGAGGCTGTCCAGACTTGGAGGAGGAATACCTGATGGATGACGAATGAGATCCGGAATGGGATCCAAAATACAGGACAGAGCTAGAAGATGAGACCGTCGGCAAGGGAACCAAACTTGACAAGGCCAGAACGGGGCTACGAGGATAACCCTGCTCCCTAACAGTCAAGCTTTCTGTAATAATTTTGTCATGAGAGGAAGTAGAGGATACGCATAAAGATCACCAGGTGGCTAAGCATGGACAAGAGCGTCTCTGGGGACTTCCTCCACCGGGGGAATCGGAGCAAAAAACTCGCTGCACTTTGCGTTGGATGGCGATGTGAAGAGATCGCAGCAAGGCTGACCCCACCTGAGGAAGATCTGTTCCACTACATAAGGGTTCAGAGACCACTCGTAAGGTGAAAGGATAGTCCTGCTCAATTTGTCTGCCAAATGGTGGACCGACGCGGGATGTGCATTGCCATCAGAAAACGGTTGGTGGAGATCACCCATTCTTACATTCTCATGGCCTCTCGACAAAGTGGATAGGACCTGGTTCCCCCGTTTGTTGATGTACCAGACCATTGACATATTGTCTGACTGGATCGCAACAGTTCCCAGAGGAGAGAGGTATAAAGGGCTTGCAATGCTAAAAGGACTGCTCTCATCTCTAAAACACTGAAATGCAAAACGGTCTCGCTTGGGGGTCCACATGCCTTGGACAGTCCTGCCCGAGCATTGCCCCCCCCCACCCTAAGCGGGAGGCGTCCGTGGTCACAGTGGCTTGGGGCGGAGGCGTAACAAAGGGGTGTCGCCCTCACGGATCCTGGGATTGAAGCCACCACATGAGAGAAGCTTTGCACACTTTGCTTTGAGGAATTGGAAAGTCTAAAGACTGATATAGTAGAGACCACTGAACTAGTGACGTCTACTGTAACACTCATATGCAGATGTGCACAAGGAACCAGATTTAAAGCTGCTGCCATGGACCCTAGGTCTCTCAGGACCAACTCCACTGGGGGTGCAGGAGTCTGAAGTGCCAAGACATGAAAGGCTAGACTCCGAAGTCTGTCTGGGGTCAAAATATCCTGGCCTGAAGAGAATCTATTCTTGCCTCTATGAAGTCTAGAATTTGAACAGGTTGAAGAGCAGACTTCTTGAGGTTTATTGTGATACCCAGCAGATTCGACAACTGAAGAAAGAAGTTTATGGCTAGCACAAGTTGATGACTGGTGGGGGCGGTAAGGAGCCAGTCGTCCAGGTAGAGGAAGACCTGAATGCCCTGAAGCCTCAGATGGGCCACTACAACTGCCATGACCTTGGTAAACACCCTGGGGGCTGTGGTGAGACCGAAGGGTAGAAACCTGAACTGTTAGTGACTGGCTCCCAGCCAAAAGCGGAGGAACCTCCTGGATTGCCGGTCCATCAGGATATTGTAGTACGCATCCTTGAGGTCTATCGGACACATCCAGTCTTCCTCCTGCAAGAACGGCAGGATGGATTGTAAAGTGACCATCCAGAACCTCTCCTTGGCAACAGACAGGTTCATCGTGGATAGGTCAAGGATCGGCCTGAAGTCCCCTGCCTTTTGTGGAACCAAAAAAAACCTGGAATAGATGCCTGATCCGGACTGGTCCGGGGGCACTAGCTGGATTGCTCTTCAGTCTAGCAGCTTTTATTTCCAAAGCTGTCACCTCTCTGAGCGGGTGGAATGTCCGGGAGGCGCCTTGTGGATAGGGGACTGTTTATGAAGGGAAAAGAATAGTCTCTGGATATTATTCGAAGTACCCAGTGATCTGATGTTATGGACTCCCACTGGGCTAGGTGCCTCGAAAAACACCCCCTGACTGCCTCTGGAGAGGAACAGTCGGCCAACCCCTCAGGGCTGCTGCGCGGGTCGGTCAGAAAAGGGTTCCCATGACCTGAAGTTCTTCAGTCTCCCTCTGCCTCTGGGCCGGCATCCACCTTGTCCCCCTCTGCCTCTAGGGGATAAGGAGTCCAGAGCGTTCCGGGACTGCGGAGACTTCCAGAACCACAACTTCTGCCCTCGCTGGTTCCTGGAGAAGGACCTTTGAGGGTTGGAGAAGCAGATCCCAACAGCTGATAGGGTTTTCCCATCCTTGTCTCTCTGGACTAGCATATCTCTGACGGTCTTCCCAAACAGGGTTGAACCGTCAAAAGGAGCATTCGCGAAGGATGCCTTGAAAGGCTCCAAAGAAATCACAAAGCCGGAGCCAGGCATGACGCCTCATGGCAATATCGGACCCAGCCGCCCTAGCGGCTCTCTCGTTGGCATGAGAGTAGACGCATGGACATATTTGAAACAGACTTAAGAGTAGCCATATGAACAAAGAAGGTCCGTTTATCCTCAGCTGAAATGAACTCCGGGGGAGACTCCGCATACTCTTTCACAAGGTCGTGCTGAAGTCTAATTACATGGGCCATGTGATTCAGCGCCCTTATGGCAAAAGGTAGTTGAAGCAAACGTCCGCTTTCTAAGACTATCCATCGCCCTAGACTCCCTGTCTGGAGAATGGACAGAGGAACTTTCCTGGGACAGTTCCTTTTTGGTGGCCACCACCACCATGGCATCAAGTGGGGAACCCTTACTCCAAGTGGGCTATTCAGCAGGAGGGCTCAATACTTTATCTGGCCATTTGGGTATTGGTTCTACAGTGTCTGGTTCCTTCCAACCTATGGTGGTAATGAGGTCCACCAGAGGGTCAGCCGGGGGGGGGGGGGGGGGGGACACCAAAGGGATTTATGGGCCTGCGTCAAACGCCTCCAAAAATACAGACTAATCAGAGGAAGGCTTTTGGGCGGACCAGCCCCCCTCTGGCAAAGAATTTCCATTATGTCTCCGGAGGAGATTTTTTTTTGGGGGGGGGGGTGATATGGGGAACCTTCTCCTTCCTCCAAGTCTGTTATCCTCAGTAAGGGACTTGAGGGAGACCATGTGCCTCCTCTTGCACCAGCATTTGCGAGGGGGCTCTCTAGGGGAGGGCTCACAAACAGTCTCAAATTCCTCAAGGGGAACCGTCTGGGGCGTATCGGACACAGGCTGTCCCTGGGAGGACAGGATGATGGAAGACAAACTCAGCTGCAAGGGAACAGGGGCAGACTCCGAGGAAAGAGTGAGGGGTCTCGATCCTCCAAGAGAGAGTACCCTCTTCGTAACGAAGCCGAAGGGGAGCCGGCTTCCCTGATACTGGTGTAGCAGGTAGCCATGCCCCTCGGATCAGACGAGGGGATCGGAGTAGAGGCCGGGCCGGACCCAAAGGGAAAGTATGGCTCAACCACAACGGGGCTGATGACACACATCACCTCAGATCTGAAGTCCGGATCTCGGATCCGACAGACTTGCAGGCATGGCTGGCATCGAGGTTGGAGGAACCATTGTCGCTGACCCCTTGACTCCGGGGATCGATCGAATCAAACTCGAGGGTGGATCAGAGAAGGAGCTATCAAGGCAAATGTCTGAGCCAAACTCCCTGCTCCGGCATGGGGGGTGTGGGGGGGGGGGCAAGCAACACTCCCATCTGCAATTGAGTTAGCAGGAATCTTGTCATCCGGTCCATGTCAGTTTCAGAGAAGCTCCTTATGGATCTTGAGGACCCCACCGATACCAGCCAGGAGGGCTGATGCAAGGAAGACATCGAAGCGGGCAGAGCCTCCTCCTCGAGCTCCGGGGAGAATCGTGGAGAACAGAGCAGAGGGGAAGACTGCCTAGCAACTTTCTCTGGAGTAGAGATCACTTCAGTGGGGGTGGCTGACAGATCAGAGTCTGCTTGTCTCTTGTGACTACTCTCCCTGTCTCTCTCTCTTTCCTTGCATTTATCCTTCCTGGCCTCTCTCTCGCCCTGTGTGGAAGTGGGAGTCCCAAACAGAGGAGGGGGGCCGGATGCCTGAACAGATTCAGCTGGCAGTGGCTGATTCAGCTGGCAAAAGACCCATCAGAATAAGCTTGACCCTGCAGGGCCCGGGGGTTGAATGCTGCACATACCTTGCAGCCCAATGTGAGATGTGGGACCCCTAGACAAACCACGCACAGAGTGTGACCATTGGCCGGCGACAGCTTATGGGCGCACACTGTGCACTTAGAGAATGTCGGTTTTTGTGCCTCTGACATATCTAAACTAACTAGGCTAACTAGCCAAGCACACACACACACACACACACACGCACTCCAAGGGTGGGAAGGGGAGGCCTACACCAAGTTATTGTTGTGTCTTTCGGCTTTTCTCGGTTAGGGGTCGCCACAGCAGAACTCCGGTCCGCTAATGCCTGGCAGTAGATTTTTACGTGCTGAGCTGTTAGCCCTGACGCACAACCTTCAACGAAGGTATGCCCATTCACGCATGTCTCCATGCAGAAGACACTCTAGCTGAGAATCGAACCGGACAGCGTCTTACTGTGAGGCGACAATGCTACTGCAGCACCACCACCGCGAGTGAGACCTACACTGGGTGAAAGTTACAAAAACTGTCCTTTTATATTTTTTTTTTTTTTTTGTACGCAAAACCAGAGGTTAAAGAGGGAAAAGGGATTAACTAATTTAACACTCGCACATACCACACAGATCAAAAGTTTGGTGAACAAACTAACTATATCTGCCTGGAGCTCAAGAATTCCGTGTTGGCAAAGCCGCGGCAAATGAGATCGAAGGATTGGAAGGAGGTTGCAGTGTAGTATGGGTAAGGGGGAGGAGCTTGGAGCTCAGATCTTTAGCTTGGTAAACTGCCATCTCGGATTCGGAACCCACAGGTTGATGGTCAAATGAAGTTAACTACTTCAGATCTTTATTTTTCTTTCAAAGCTAGCCACCATTAAGACTTGTTTTTTTCATAAAGCGATCTAATGGAAATGTGATCAATCCATAAATGTATACTTGTTTTTTCCATTTTCATTCCATAATTTTATTCCTTTCTCCATCTGATATACTCATTTTCCTGTATTTCTATCAATAAGGCTGAATGATGCAAAAAGCCTGTTACAAGCGTCTCACCCTTGGCTGTATTTGAATATTGTGATAATATAATCTATTTCTGTCTTGTATATACCCCAACTATACATGTCCACAAAGCTAGTCCAAATCTTTAAACTGCCACATTTTACAACCAAAAAATGTTCTTAAATCACAAATAAAATATCCTATTATTATTCATATTAATTACTACACAACTAAAATTTTAAGCGACATATTTTTCCTTTACTTGTAACATAGGCATACAATGCTATAATTGTATATACCTGATTATGCCATCCAAGATGCACAACAGTTAATCTTCCCATCACTGCCAGTATGATCTTCAATAGTTTCACTTTCTACGAAGTGAAATTATTCCTGAACATGGTTCCTTTCCTAGGTTCCATATTGTATCCCCTGCACAAAGTTTCTTTGTATTCCCTCTTGTGCCAAAAACCTTACATCTTCCATTAGATCATCATATTTACTACACCAAGTTAGGAATGCCTATTCCTCTACTTATATTTTTGATGCCATTTACATTTACTGAAAGCAATCTAGAGCCGTCATGTCCATGTTGCAGCTTACCAGAAACTGTGTAAATGTGAATTCTCATTTACACTATTCATTTACTTTCTTTTTCTCTTTTACACTTTTCCTGTTAAAACATTTTTACTCTTTTGTCAATACATTTATTTTTACCCTTCACTATTTCCCAGTTTACATCTTTATTATTTCACAACTTTCTACTATACAATCATATTTATTTCTCTCTCTCTCTCTCTCTCTCGAGAGAGAGAGAGAGAGATTATTGGAACTGTTTTTAAATAAATATTCCAATTTTTCTGCAGACAAAATACACACCATTTGCACCCTTATTAAACTTGTACTTGATAATTTCTTTTATTTCAATGGCAAAGTTTTTAAACAGATAAAAGGTGTTGCCATGGGATCAAGGGTAGCCCCTTCCTTTGCCAACTTGGTGCTTTCTGCCTGGGAAATGGATAACTTAGCTAAGTTACAAAGGTTTAACTCAGTAGCACTATATAAACGTTACATTGACAATGTCTTCTTTGCCTGGAAAGGTTCCCCTTCCCATCTTGACACTTTCATTACTGCTATGAAAGACAGCACAGGTTTCCTTAACTTAGTCATAGCTAATAAAGGTAGTTCCATCACTTTTCCCAGACACAAGAATTGATGTTTCACCTACTGGTGAATTAAGCTCTACCATTTACAGAAAAGAAACCTACAGAAATAACTTTTTAGATTTTACGAGCCAGCACCCACTATTCATGAAAATAAATCTTGCTAAAGGGCAATTCATTCATATTTCTAGACTTATAAGTCATGATGAAGAATTCTTTATACAAGCTGATCTATTAAAAATATGTTTTATCTTAGACATTACCCACATTCTTTATTTAATCTATTCACTGAAGTTGCTACACAAAGATATTCTAAATTCTATCCTATCTTGCACTATGGATTTGAAGCCGCACTTGACAAACACACAAACACTGACATGACTAAGCTTTCCTCTACCTATATCTCGTGATATGGGCCACATCAGGCAGATTATTTCTAATAATTGGGACCTTATAACTAATACACAACACAGTTCTACCACTCTTGGAACTTCCCCTTTATTCTCTTACAAGAGAACTCGTTCCATACGTTCTCACCTTGAAAACAGGGATAATCATTTGTTTCGCCACAAACTTACCTATGCACATTCTCATGTAGGTATGTCTTGTTGTGGTAATTGCGTTGTCTGCCCTTACATTTTAACTGGGCTCAGTTTTACTTTCAAGCATTACCACCATACTGTTTATATTTCTAAATTCTTTAATTGTCAATCTAGGTCAGTGATTTATGCAGCTGTCTGTTCCTCTCGTGAGAGTTTTTATGTTGGTAAGACTTCCAGGAAATTGTCTGACCGCATTAAGGAGCACTTGGGTGCTATTAGAGCTAAAAAATGTTAATAATGCCTTAGCCAAACACAGTCTAGCCTGCAGAGATTTTACTAAGTTCAAGTTCTTTGTATTAGAACAAGTTGATGCCTTTTTCCGTAATACAAATTTATTTCTTGAGCTCAGGGAATTAAAATGGCAATTACTACTAGGTGCTGAATGTACTCCGGGATTAAATGAAAGTATTAATCTAAAATGTGCTTTAAAATTGTTATATCTTTTTATACACTTGCACTTGCCTTTTCATTATTATTGCTGCATTCAGGTTTGCTTATGCATGGACTCTCTAGCTTTCTTTTACCGTACATAGTACTATTGCCATCTGACTCGTGTATTTATTTTATGCATATTAGCTGTTCATTCATTGGCACTTTTCAGATATTGGATTCTAATTTATTACTGCAGTAGTTTGTTGTTTAACATCTCCCACCTGTTAGCTCACATGTTCCATTGCACTATATATTGTAGATTCCGTTCAACTGTTAATTTATTCTGAAATTCTGTTAACATTAAAGAACGAAAGCTCATTCGCCTGTCTTGAGCCTATTGTCAGCAGATTTATAGTTACATTTGTAAGAAGTTTTTAATTTTATATATATATATATATATATATATATATATATATATATATATATATATATATATATATCTTGCTTCCCTATTCCTGTATCTTTTATTGAGACTTTTTCTCTTTATATACTGAACCCACTTTTGTTTACTTCATCCTTTTCTCTAAATTACAATTTATAATCAATTTTGTTACATTTATAATAAAAAACAGTGGAAAGCACTCAAAGAACCAAACAAACAACAACAGAGTGCAATCAGCTCGAAAGAACTCTCAATTCTTCTTTGTGGATGTTCGTTTTATGTTATTAAAATTTTCCAAAGAAGAATTGAGAGTTCTTTCGAGCTGATTGCACTCTGTTGCTGTTTGTTTGTTACATTTATAACATTTCATGTCACACTTTCTTTGCATCATGACCCGTTTCCTCACAAATATAAGATTTCCTCATCACATTTACTTATCAAAATTATCTTTCCACAGAACACGTTTTTGGTTGTACCCAATATTTTAGAACAAATCTGTTACCATCTACATTCAACATACTAGAGAGAGGATTCTTTCTCCATTTTCAGTACAATATTGATAGTCCCATCCCCTAGTCCAGGGGTCTGCAACCTGTGGCTCTGGAGCTGCATGTGGCTCTTTCTCCCCTCTACAGTGGCTCCCTGTAGCTTTGAAAAATAATTACCATTCTGCCACATGACACACACATACACCAAGAGCGATCAAGCGATGGACTTTAAATATTGGTCTTATAAACTTAGAAACTTGTTAGAATAAAATGATTTCTGTTGCCATGCATTCCGAACACACAGAGCGATCCCCTGGCAGCAGCAGCATCTCCTGAAACGTTTCTATACCTCTCAAAGTCTTACCACAAGAAATCTGGACAGACACAAATAACAGGAACAAAAATAGGGATGGACTTAAACATTGGTCTTATAAACTTGCTAGAATAACATGGTTTGTGTTAATATGCATTTTACACACACACACAACGATCGAGCAATCCCAACAAAGGAACAAAAATAAGGATGGATTTTCAGTATTGCTCTTATAAACTTTATAGTTAGGATAATAACTATATATAAAACTTTACATGCTGTGTTATCTTCATTTTAGAAGTCAAGTAGGTTTTGTGGATCCCAATGAATTTTATTTGGTGGGAGAGGGGCCAAAATGGCTCTTGATAGTGAAGGTTGTAGACCCATGCCCTAGTCCATAATCTTCTATTACAGACTTTGCTGTCTATAACTTCTTTACGTTTAAATGTCTCTTTGAAGACTCTTTCAACTTTAGTTCAAAACCGAACATGCATTTTTTTCTCTGTGAAATGCTTAAACCAGATAAAGAACTGTAATCTATACAATTTTCTTCTCATACCACCCCCCCCAAAAAAATTTTCCAAAACAGAATCAGTCAACAATAATGTCACAAAATGTCTCTATGAATAAGAATAAAAAGCTCTTACCTACCGAGCCCTTCACTCCCAATGGAACTATTAAATTATACCCAAAGTCATAAACATCCATTTCACTTTCCCTGCAGTTTCTTTAACAGACTTGACTTATGATTTCTTTGGCAATCTTCTTTCAAAACAGCTTCAGATTCCTCCAACTGAATGTTGTCTATAATCTCACCTTATGAAATATCTTTTCCACTCTCCTGCTCTCTGTGCATCAGTTCACCCAAAATACCATCCCACAACCTTGCTGACTGGAGGATTGTAACACATCCATCACTGTTTTGAATTAAAATGTTAGCTTCCGATGAAAAAAATTCTGTTGAAACAGATCGTCAGAATCTTGTAGGGTATCAAACACTGTACTAGTGTTTGCCTATGTACCATCATCTGCTATCCTGAATCTCCTGGAGTGCTGTTCTCCCAGTTGCCACTGCGCTAGGCACAGAACAAACACTCTCTTAACCAGTAGGGAAAGTTTCCCACTGCCCTGGCCAAATTCCCCATGTTGTACAAATACGACCTTAGGTCTCCCTGAAAAGAGGCTACTAGCCTAGTGGGATTAACCTGATCAACAACGACTTGGGGGGTGCACAACTGAAAAAAAAGTTACGTCTTACCATAATGTTCCATCTGTGTTGTTGATTCTTTCATTCATCACTGACTGGTCCGGTTCTGAGCCCTCGGAACAGAATCGGCCCATTAACAAGCTCATGCCAGCCAAAAACTCTTGCGCTAAGCTTTTACCCAGAATGCCCTTCTCCCTGTTACCTCAGGTCGAGTTTGCCTGTGATAAACCAGAAAAGCAGAGGCCCATTCTGAGCAAATGCCCTCAGTCACCACTTGGACCCAAAGTATCCCCCAGGAGCCTTTGGAGGGGGAAGCAGGGTGGGAAGTGACGAATGAAAGATCAACAACCCAGATGGAACATTATGGTAAGACATAACTTCTTTATCTAATGTTGTTAATCTTCTTTCCATTCATCACTGATGGGACAGAATCCCAAGCTACTTTGAGACCCAAGGGCGGCCCTCATGAAAGAACATTCCTGAGTACCACTGAGCCGAAGGCATCTCTCCCTCTGGAAACCACATCCAATTTGTAAAGATTGAAAGTGTGAGGTTTAGCCCAAGAGGCTGCTGTGCAAATGTCATCCATAGAGGCCCTGTAATGGAAAGCTACAGTTGCCGCCATAGATCTAGTGGAATGGGCCTTAACCTGTGGCATACATTCTTTTGTGGAACAGAAATCTATGCAGTCCCTTAGCCATTTCGATAAATTAACCCTAGACACAGAATTTCTCTTTCTAGGTCCAGAAAAAAAATGAAAAGTTGGTCAGACTTGCGCATAATTTTGGTCATGTCTAAATAGAATCTCAGTTGTCTGTGAACATCCAAGGAATGTGGGCAGTACTCTCCTTTATTAGAAAAATTCAGGAAGAACACTGGTAGCTCAATGGATTGATTGATGGAGAAGTCAGACAACCTTAGGAAGGAAAGATGGGTTAGTCCAGAGTGATACTCTGTCCTTGTGGAAGACCAAATGGGGTCTTCTGATGCACAATGTCTGTAGCTCGAAAACCCATCTGGCTAACATACTGGCCACCAAGAATAAGGATTTCCAAGACAAGAACATCTGGTTACAGTTCGCTGTGGGTTCAAAGGGGGGTTGAGTCAAAGACTGCAGAAAAAGAAGCTATGTACTCACCATAACGTTCCAAACTGAGTAGTTATACTTCATTTTTCTGCAACCTGTGGGTATACGGATCTGTATCGGATCCAGGCTGGCAACTTTTTTCTAGCATCTGCTCCAATCTCCTCCCCTTACCCATAATACCCTACCATCTCCGATCAGATCGAGTTTGCTGCAACTAAAAACATAAGCAACTCAACCCAATAAACCAATCCTGAAAAGACAGGACAAGGTCCGGGGGACGGAGGGAGGGAATGTTGTAGAAAAATGAAGTATAACTACTCAGATGGAACGTTAGGGTGAGTACATAAATTCTTTATCTAAAGTAGTTAACTTCATTTTATCTGCAACCTGTGGGACAGAGTCCCCAGCTACTCAGATCCTGGGAGGCCCTTATGGAAGGATATTCCTGAGCACCGCAGAGCCAAAGGATGCTCTACCCCTTGAAATCCGATCTAATTTGTAATGGGAAATAAAGGTATGTGAATTGGCCCAGGTTGTTGCTGCACAAATATCATCCAAAAATGAGCCTTAATACCAGGAGGAGATAAACCGTAGGCATGTGAAATACAAAGAGTGATCCATCTGGCCAAAGAAACTTTAGAAATAGCTTTTCCCATACATGCTTTGGAAAAGAAAACAAACAATTGGTCAGTCTTGTGGAAAGACTTCGTTCTATGAAGATAAAAACGAAGCGTCTATGAACATCTAACAAATGGAGTTTGTATTCACCTTTATTTTGGAAGTTAGGAAAGAAAACGGGCAGATTAATGGACTGGTTTAGGTTTGCTTCAGATGCCACTTTAGGTAAGAAGGAAGGGTTAAGTACAGAGGGAGACCCTATCCTTATAGAAAACCAAATACGGAGGCACGGCAGACAGGTCTTGAAGCTCAGAAACCCTCCTAGCAGATGTAATGGCGATATTTGGAAGGACAACAAATGGGACAGAGTAACCTCTGGATATTATCTGTAAAACCCAGCGATCTGTCGTAATGGACTCCCACGCCGCTGGGTGTAAGGACAATCGTCCCCAGACTGCCTCCAGAGTAGGACAGTCTGGAAACCCCTCAGGGCTACTGACAAGGTCTATCGGAAAAGGGTTCTCTAGACCCGAAATTCCTGGGACTCCCTGTACCTCTGGGTCGGCGTCGATCCTGTCCCCCTCTGCCTCTGGGGGAATAGCTGTCCTGAGAATCCTGGGAAAACTGAGATTTTCGGAACCACATCTTCTTCTGCCCTCTGATTCCTAGAGAAGGACCGCTGAGGGTTAGAGAAGCGGACTCTGATGGCAGACAAAGTCTTCCCGTCCTTTTCGCTCTGGACAACTGTGTCACATACCATCTTCCCAAAAAGGGAAGAACTGTCGTAGGGAGCGTTGATAAACGACGCCTTGAAAGGGTCCACGAACTGACACAACCTGAGCCAGGCATGACGCCTCATGGCTATACCTGTCCAGGCCGCCCTAGCTGCTACTTCCATGGCATGGGAAAGGAGTCACATTGACGTCTGAGACTGACTTCAGAGTAAACATTTTCGCCAAAAACAACTGTCTGTCCTGCAGCGATAAAGACTCTGGGGACGACTCAGCAAATTCCGAAGCAAGGTCTCGCTGAAGCCAAATCACATGTGCCAAATAATTCAGCGCACGGATATAAAAGGTCGCCGAGGAGTAGACACGTTTCCCAAATCTATCCACCAACCTGGATTCCTTGTCTGGAGGGTGGACTGAGGAACTCTACTGTGCTAGTTCCTTCTTTGTGGCCGCTGCAACCAACATAGCATCAACACGGGCTCCTTTCGACCAAAGGAGTCTGTCGGAAGGAGGAGATAAAACCTTGTCAGGGAGTTTGGGGATGGGCTCTACGGTGTCGGGCTCCTTCCATGCCCTCGTGGTGATGAGGTCCACCAAGGGGTCCGCTGGTGTGGACACCCAGGAAGTAGATGGGCCCGTGCCAAAGGCCTCCAGGAATACGGACTCATCCCCAGAAGGTTTTGGGGCTGACCAGCCTCCCCTCTGGCAAAGGATCTCCATAATTTCTACGAAGGAGACGTCTTCGGGAGGTGACCTGGGGGAACCTTCTCCATCTAAGTCAGTGTCCGTAGTGAGGGACTCGGGGGAGTCCAAGTGCCTCCTTTTGTGCTTCCGCTTACGGTAACCCTCTTCAGTGGGACTTTCAGAAGGGAATCCGTGAACCGCAGGGGTTTCCTCATGGAAATTAACCTGGGGATCCTCTGGCACGGGCTGTCCCTGAGACAGGATGAAGGGAGTAGTCACCAAATCCAGAGGGGCTTGTGTGGCATCCGAGGGGATGGGCTGGGGTCTCGATCCCTGGGAAAGAACCCTCTCACCTCTTCAAAGGCTGAGGGAAAAGCCCACCCAGGATCCGAAAAGGTTGGAGCCGAAAAATCCATTCCCCCGGGTCAGACTCCCTGTTCGCGGCTCCAAGAGTCACTCGGATCCGAACAAGTTGGATCAGAGGAACTCAAGGTAAAAACATATATAAATATACAGCAAAATATGAAAATGTATTTTTAGCAACATAAACTTTACCTTCATCTAAAAGCAAATACACCACAAAGGCTTTAGAGTATAGTGAAGGAAAGAAAAGTTATAGAAAAGGGGGATGGCGGGTGGGTAACCCGGACTGCAACAATGAATACACTCGAACATCTACATTTATGGTAAGTGTACACAACTGTACTATGTTCTTCGTGTTTCACTGTTGCAGTCATTACATTTGGGTAGAATCCTAAAGCTATGGATGGGAGGATGGAACTGAATAGCATTAGGAGCGGCTATAAGGCCCTGCAAAAAGTACAGTTTTGTACCTACCATAAACGTAGATGTACTGCTGCAGTCATTACACTTGGGTTATCCTGCCGTCAGGCGGTCCCTGCAGTCGGCCAGAGTTCCACAGTCCTGGTCCAGCGTCGGTTGCTGTCGCTTCTTCCCTGATGTTAGTGCGCCAGGGGTATAACAAAATGCATCAGTTTTCTTCAGTTTATCTTGCCTCAGATGTCAGGTGCCCCCAAGTAGGTAGGCAATACATATTGCCAATAAAAAATATACATATAAAATAAAAATACTTTCAGTTACAAGCAAATACACCACAAAGGTTGTATAGGATAGAAAGGTATAGATAAGTCCAGTTAGTTCAGAGGGGATGGAGGGAGGGTAATCCTGACTGCAGCAGTGTAAACACTCGAACATCTAAATTTATGGTAGGTACAAAACTGTACTATGTTCATCGTGTTACACTGCTGCAGTCATTACACTTGGGTAGAATCCCAAAGCTAAGGTTGGGTGGCTGGTCTATAAAAGAGTTAGGATTGGCTGAGGCCCTGCAGAACTGCAGTGGCAAATCCTGCTCTGGATTTAGAGTAAAGAGGCAGGTGGTAATGCTTGGTAAAGATGTGCACTGAACTCCAAGCTGCAGCCTCCAAAATTTCCTTGGTAGGTACTCCTCTGAGAAAGGCTGTTGAAGTGGCTGATGCCCTAGTGGAATGTGGCCTACTGTTATTTGGGACTGATTTTCCATGCTGTGTGTAGCAGTAACAAATACAGTGTCCTACCCATTTGGATATAGTCTGCTTTGAGATAGCCTTGCCCTGCGATCCTGCAGCATATGCTACAAACAGTTGCTCAGTTTTCCTGAAAGCTTTTGTTTTGTCCAAGTAGAAGCGTAACTGCCTGTGTATGTCCAAAGAATGCAGAAGTTCCTCCCCTTTATTCTGGGGGTTTGGATAAAAAGTTGGCAAATGGATAGTTTGGTTAAGAGCCACACTAGATACCACCTTTGGCATAAAGGTAGGGTTTGTCCTTAAAGAAACCCTGCCCTGACGAAAAATTATAAACTGTTCCACTGCCATTAATGCCTGTAGCTCTAAGACTCTTCGTGCTGAAGTTACTGCCAGGAGCAGAGCTGTTTTCCATGACAAAAATTTTAGAACGGCTGTATTGGCTGGCTCACAAGGTGGCAGGGTCAGTTTTTCCAAAACCAAATTGAGGTTGCAAGTTGGTGATGGTGCTCTCCGGGGCGGTCTTATGTTTTTAGCCCCTCTGAGGTACTGCTTTAGCAAGGGATGAGAGAATAAAGGAGGATCCGTGTTGTAATGTGTTGAAACGGCAGAGGCGTGGATCTTAATTGATGAGAAGGATAGGCCTCTGTCCAGCATCTCAGTTAAGTATTGTAAAATCTGAGGAATGTTTGGAACAAGAGGGTCAAGGCTTTGAGCCTGGTTCCAGGCACAGAATCTCTTCCATTTTTCTAAGTAAGCTTTCCTGGTCCTAGGCCTCCTGGCCTCCAAAATGACATCCATAACTGCTTTAGAGAGGGGTGTTGCCTGTTTGACTAATGAATCTGCCATGCAGCCAGGTTTAGGGTTTTGAGCTGACCGTGCAGGATCTGATTGTTTTGTTGAGTCAGAAGGTATGGAATTTGAGGCAAAATCCAAGGTGGGCCTTGAGCTAAGTTCCTTAAGATGGTGTACCAGTGCTGGCATGGCCAGTATGGAGTAATCAGGATCATCTGTGGTTTTTCTTGTCTGGCTTTTAGGAGTACCTTTGAAAGAAGAGGCAGTGGCGGGAAGGCATAAACTTTTAGGTTTTTTCAGCTGAACAAAAGAGCATCCACTTTCCATGCTTTTTTATAAGTCCTTGTGCAGAATTTTTGTAGTTGGCAATTCAGTGGGGAGGCAAAAAGATCCATGTCTGGGCATCCCCATTTTTGCGTTAACATGCTGAAGGATTTGTGGATTCAATTTCCATTCGTAAGGGTCCATGATATTTCTGCTTAGATAGTCTGCCAGAGTATTTTTCTTTCCTGGCAGGAATTGTGCTTGCAGGTGAACTTGATACGTTGGGAGCTGCGTTCCACAAGGTCATGGCTTGTCTGCATAGGGGATAAGAATGAGTGCCCTCTTGCTTGTTTATGTACCACATTACTGTGGTGTTGTCTGTCTTTAATAACAGTTGTCCTGGATGCAGAAGGTCCTTGAAAGCTGTTAAGGCATTTTGAACAGCCAACATCTCTTTTTGATTGATGTGAAGATGCATCTGGTCTGTGGTCCACTTGCCCTGAATGCATTTTCCTGCCATGTGTGCTCCCCAGGCGTAGTCCAAAGCATCTGTTGTTAGAGTCTGCCTGGCTGTGGGGAGGGTAAAAGGCTGACCCTTGTTTAGGTGACATGCCTGAGCCCACCATCGAAACTCCTGTTGTAGGCAGGGAATCATTGGTATTACTGCTTCTAAACTGTGAGAGTGTTGAGTCCAAACACTTTTTAGGTACCATTGTAATTTCCTCATATGCAGTCTGGCATATGGTATTAGTATGCAGGATGCCATGAATCCCAGGGCCTGCAGAATTTTTCTTGCAGGGAGACGGGACTTTTCTGTCAGTAATTGAAAATACTGAGTTAGTTGAACTTGTCTGGCGCAAGGTAAGCCATCTGGGCCGTTGTATTTAAGCTGGCACCCAGGAATATAATCTGTTGTGAGGGCACTAGTTTTGACTTCTTTTCATTTACATTGTACCCTAGAGAAATTAGCAACCTTTTTACAAACGCCAGAGGTTGTAGAAGAATGTCCTTTGTCTCTGCTTGAATGAGGCAGTTGTCCAGGTATGGATATATTTGAATTCCTTTTTGTCTGCAAAATGCAATTACTGGTGCCAGGCACTTTGTGAAGACCCTGGGCGCAGTAGATAAGCCAAAGGGCAGTGCAGAGAATTGGTAGTGCATTGTACCAGCTTTCAATCTGAGGTATCTTTTGCAATTTTGTCTGATTGGGGCATGCAGGCATGCCTCTTTGAGGTCCAACGTATCAAGCCAAGCCTTCTTGCCCAGCATGGGTAGAAGCTGCTGTAATGTCAACATTTTGAATTTCGGAATGTCCAGGTAAGTATTTAGAAGTGAAAGGTCTAGTATGGGCCTCCAGGCTTTGTCCTTTCTGGGGACCAGGAAGAGTCTTGAGCAAAATCCTTGTCCTGGTTCCTGTTGTGGTACTTTTTGAATAGCTCTCATGTCCATGAGGGCTGAAATTTGTTTTTGTGCCTCTGCCTATTGATTTTGTGGTAGGTCTGGCATTCCTTTTAGCCTTGGTAAAGTATGAAAGTGGAACCTGTAACCTTGAGATAAA
The DNA here is from genome assembly GCF_019279795.1 of Protopterus annectens. Classification (NCBI taxonomy): domain Eukaryota; kingdom Metazoa; phylum Chordata; order Ceratodontiformes; family Protopteridae; genus Protopterus; species Protopterus annectens. Next base: position 316,934,717 of record NC_056738.1, read on the forward strand.
ATATTCCGAACCCATTTGTCTTGGGTGATTGTTTGCCAGTTTTTAGAAAAAAGTGATAGTTTTCCCCCTAAGGGGGTTTCCAAAAGGGAAGTGCTTGGCGTACGAAGGGGAAAGTCATTGTGACTGTTTCCTGTAAGGTTGAGACTTGTCCTCACCTCCTTTTGGGGTTGAGGTGCCCCACTGTCGATGTCTGTTTGAGCCTTGGGGTTGAGATCTGCCTCTTGGGCGTCTGTATCTGCCTCTCTGTGGCCTGTCTGACACTAGAAAGGACCGATTATTTGTTGGCCAATTTCTGCTAAAGCGAGGTGGCTGTAGCTGTAAGAAATCCTTGACTGTTTGCATAGATTTAGCTTTACCCTCCATTTTCTTTAATACCTCTTCTGCCTTAACACCAAACAAGGTATCATCCTGTAAAGGAGCATCCAATAATTTTACTTTAACATGATCAGGTAAACTCTGTTCTTTTAACCAAGCATATCTATGAATCACAGAACCTGTAACTGCAGCTCTACAAGAAGCCTCTAAAGAATCAAAACCACATTGCAGAGTATGTTTTCCCACCTGTTCAACTGCATGCAATAAATCCTGCATTTCTTTGCAATCAGGAGCTTCTGAGCTTGCAAGCATTTTCTGTTTTAACTGAGCCATTAAATATTGTTGGTACTTAAGCATGTGAAACTGGCAATTTACAGCCCTTACTGCTTAAGTTGCAGAAGTGTATACTTTCTTCCCCCATCTACCCAAAGCTCTGGAATCTGTCAGAGGGTACTGGATTTTTTGCAATAGAAGCCTTGACCCCTTTTGGACCCTGGGAAATAGTTTCTGGATCAGCAGAAGTGTTTTTATAAAGAAACTTGAGAGTCAGGGACTCTTATAATACCTATCTGGCTTCGCTGGTGCAGGGGGTATAGAAACCAGGAGATAAGCTGGATTCAGAGAACACATCATCCACAATATCTAGCACAGGCGGAATAGCCAGGGGCCTGTGCTGAGGCAATAAAAGGAAATCCCTGAGCCTTTTCTTGGATTCTGAGTAATCCTGGCTTTCCCAATGGAAATGCTCCCTCATGGTATGTAAAGTTTCCCCAAAAGAATAATCCTCAGGAGGAGAGGCTGAAGGGATAGACTCTTCAGCATCAGAGTCCTCATAGGGGGGGGTAGAGAGTATCCCTGGTCTGAAGAGGAATCAGAGGAAATGGAAACCTGATCCGAGGAATCATATTCTGTATCCTGCCTAGGCCTTTTCTCAGGAGGGGGATGGGAACCCCTGATTAGAGTAATGAGGTCTTCGGACATTTTAAGCATCTGTTTCGTAGGCATGGAGGACTGTCCAGGAGAATGCTGTACTTGCTTCTTTGTCTTTAATGGTACTTTTGTCTTGGCTGTTGCTTTTAATGGTAAGTTGTGAAGGTCTGAAAACACCCTCAGAAGCCGATGCCTGCTCAGCAGCTCCGGACCCATCCGAGGGATTAGTTTCCGTAGGCCCAATACCTTGAGTCTCTAGAGGCCTAGTTGTCTCCACGTGGGAGTCGGAGGCGGCCTGTGGCTCTGAGGTAGCGGGTGTCCGGGGCTGCTAAAGCGCCTCTCTGAGAACCGGCGACTGGCCTAGAAGAGGTTTTGTCATCGGTTTTGGACCTCGGATGCCTGTCTTTATCCTTGTCTTCGCGTTTTTTCGGTATTGTGGTTGTTGGTTGATCCGACGGCACAGTATAATTAAACCTTCGGCCAAAGTAGTGCAAAGCAAAATCAAGACGTCTTTGTATAGTGCGTTTGTTAAATCTAGCACAAAATTAGAAGTTATGTACCTACCATAACGTTCCATGTTAGTTGTCTTCATCTCGCCTTCTTCTTGCTGGATGGGTTCGGAGCCGATCCTCGGCTCACTGCACTAGCTTTAGCTCGAGAACTCCTTTTACCAGCTCGAGGCAACCCTATATCCCATGATGCAAGGCGGAACTACCTCAGATCTCGTTTGGCAGCTAACTAACCCTGCTAAAGACTTATCCTAATATAATTAGGAACCATGGTTCCTAAAAGAAGTCCTCATAACAATGCTCCAGAGGAAGCAAACTAATAGGAACTCTCCAAGATCTGTCCAGGCCAGGGGAAGGAGGGTGGGGCCTTAAGAAGAAGCGAGATGAAGACAACTAACATGGAACGTTATGGTAGGTACATAACTTCTAAATGTTAAGTTGTCAATCTCGCCTTCATTCTTGCTGGATGGGACCGCGTCCTTAGCACCTGTATCCCGGGTGGCTCAATGGAACAGACTCTTGAGAACAGTGGAACCAAAACTGGCCCTATCTCTGGAGGCCAAATCCAACTTGTAATGAGACACAAAAGTATGAGGCGTGGCCCAAGTAGCTGCTGCACAAATAGTGTCAATGGGAAGTCTATCCTGAAAGGCTACAGAAGTGGATAGACTCCTGGTCGAATGAGCTTTTGGCTTAGAAGATAGTTGTTTGCCCCTTAGAGAGTACACATAGGAAATGGTGGAAGTCAACCATCTAGATAAGGTCACTTTAGATACTGGAAGACCCAACCTGCTTCCTGCATAGGAGACAAACAATTGGTCTGATTTTCTAAGTTGTTTAGTCCTATGTAAGTAGTACCTGAGCTGACGATGAACATCCAAAAATGCAGCTTCTGTTCAGCTCTGTCAGAATAGTTAGGAAAGAAAACTGGTAGATCAATAGATTGGTTAATATTGGCTTGAGATACAACCTTGGGAAGAAAGGAAGGGTTAGTCCTGAGCGAAACCCTATCCTTATGAAACACCAGATAAGGTGAACGAATACAGAGGGCCTGAATCTCAGAAACTCTTCTTGCAGAAGTAATAGCCAGCAAAAATATAGTTTTCCATGTCAACAACTTTAAAGAACACGTAGCAGACGGTTCGAAGGAGGTAGAATTAGGGATGCCAACATTAAGTTCAGATCCCATTGCGGAGGAGGATGTTTCACAGGCGGTTTTAGGAGAAAAACTCCTCTCAAAACGCGTTTGCATAACCTATGAGACATGATGTTATTGTCCTGCAAGCCAACATGAAATTTGGAAATAGCAGCCATTTGTACTTTGACTGTAGATGATGACGATCCTGAATGAAAAACCTCCGCCAGGAAATCCAAAACAGAATGTATAGGAGCGGTGAAGGGATCAATATTTCTGGCGTTTGCCCAAATACAAAAACGCCACTTGCTAGCATAAACAGTTCTAGTGGACGACTTTAAAGAAGACACTAAAATGTCTCTGACTGAGTCAGAAATCATTGGTAGCCTGGCTAGGGAAGGAAGTGGAGCAACCAAGCAGTGAGGTTGAGAGAATGAATGGCTCGGTGCTGCTGACCCGACTGGTGGATCAAAAGATCCGAACTGGGTCCAGATGCCAGGGCTGCACCAGAAGGTGACGATGTAGAGACGGAAACCAAATTTGTCGAGGCCAATATGGAGCAATGAGGATCAATTTGGCTCTCAAACGGTGGCTTTCTGAATGACTTGTGGAATCAATGGAAAGGGAGGAAAAGCATAAAGAAGTCCCGAGGCCAATCCTCGGTTAGAGAGTCTCTCAAGGGTTGGCCTGCAACAGGAAATAGTGTGAAGTAATCTCCGCACTTGCTGTTTTGAGGGGTAGCGAAAAGATCGCAACAAGGGTGCCCCACTTCAGAAAAATCTGATCCACTACAGACTGATTGAGAGACCACTCGTGAGGCATCAGAATAGATCTGCTTAGCCTGTCCGCCAATAGGTTGGACCTGCCGGGATGTGCGTTGCTATCAGAAACCGCTGAGAAGAGATCGCCCATTGCCAAAGTCTGAGAGCTTCGACATAAGGGATAGGACCTGGTTCCGCCCTGTTTGTTGATGTACCAGACCACGGACATGTTGTCCGTCTGTACTGCAATAGTCCCTGTGGGAAGAAAGTCGCCGAGGGCTTGCAACGCTAAAAGCACTGCTCTCATCTCCAGGACATTTATGTGCAGGTGGTATTCTATGGGTTGCCACGTCCGTGGACCATCCTGCCCTGATAATGCCCCTCACCCGATCAGAGAGGCATCCGTGGTGACTGTGGCAACTGGAGGAGGGGAACAAATGGTCGGCCCTGCTGAAGAAGAGGGGAAGATACCCACCATCGTAGATGAGCCCTGCAAGACTGTGTCACTAAGATCTCGTGTCTCATGGGCAGATCGTGGGTACGACCACTGCGTGAACAACATCCACTGCAGGAGACATGTGGAAGCGAGCTAGTGGAAGAAGAACAATGGCTGCAGCCATTAGGCCTAGAACCTTCAAGACAAACCTGGCTTTGACCTTGTTGCTTTGTAACAGAAGCTGAACAAATTTCTGGATGTCCAGAATCCTTTGATTTGTTAGTGTGGCTAACATTTTGACGGTATTTAACTCTGCGCCTATAAAGGTGATAGATTGGCAAGGCAGCAGAGAGGATTTTTCAAATTCACTGAAATTCCTAGACTCTTGCAAAGCTGTAGGTGTAATCTCTGGACCAAGAAGCTGATCCCTGGAGGTGGCGGAGAGGAGCCAGTCGTCCAAATAAGGAAACACTTGGAATCCTCGACGTCTCAGGTGAGCTGTGACCACCGCCATGCATTTGGTGAACACTCTGGGGCTGAAGTGAGGCCAAAGGGCAGTGCTCTGAATTGGTAATGACTGGCTCCCAGCCGAAAGCGGAGAAACCTTCTGGAGCATCTGTGAATCTTTATGTGATAGTACGCATCCTGAAGGTCTATCGAGCACATCCAGTTGTCCTTGCCCAGAAAGGGCAGAATGGATTGCAGCGTGACCATCCGAATCTTGCCTTTTGACAGACTTGTTTAGTCTGCTTAGGTCTAGTATTGGTCTCCAATCTCCGTCCTTTTGGGGACCAAAAGAATCTTGAGTAGAAGCGGATCCTACTTGGTCTGCCGGCACTGTTTGGATGGCTCTTTTCCCAGGAGTTTTAAAACTTCCTGTTTTGCCAAATCCTTTGACCGGGTGAGATGTCTGGAAGGGATTGTAGAGGTACGGGAAACCTTTCTAAGGGGATTTTGTAACCCTCGGATATAATCGACTGTACCCACTTCTCTTGTGATAGGGATTGCCAGGCTACTGGGTACAGCGAAATCCTTCCCGACTGCCTCCAAGGGTGGACAGTCGGGCAACACCTCAGGGATGCTGAAAGGGCTTCTCAGGAAGAGGCTCCCTGTTGCCCTGGTTCTGAGGACCCCCTGCCTCTAGGGCGGCGTCTATTATTGTTACCCCTCTGCCTCTAGGGTAAACTGACCACGTGTGTCCGTGTAGCTCCTTGGGCTTTACGGAACCACATCTTCCCCTTCTGACCCTTGGGATATGGTCTAGAAGGAGTGGAAAACTGGACTCCAACGGCAGAAAGAGTTTTACCGTCTTGTTCACATCTGGTCAAAGTATCCTTCACCTGAGGTCGAACAAAGCCGAACCGTCAAAGGGTGTTGGTGAAGGACGCCTTAAAGGGTCCAAAAATTACACAGCCGCATCCAGGCTTGGCGTCTAAGAGCAACACCTGTGCCTGCGGCCCTGCTCGTTCCATCGGCTGCATAAGATATGAGCCGCATGGAGGAGTTAGATATCAATTCAGGATAGCTAGCTGAGAGGCCATCTTTTCCTGAGCCCCAGCAGCTGAAGGATCCTGGACTACTTCCCCAGTTCCTTGAGAATATCTCTGAAGCCTGGTGAAGTGACAAAGGTAATTCAGCGAGCATTGCAAAGGTCGCTGAAGAAAACATCCGCTTTCCATACCTGTCCATGGTCCTAGAATCCTTATTAGGAGGATGGACAGGTACTGAAGGATCCGCCAGTTCCTTCTTAGTGGCCGCCACCACCATAGCATCCACAGAGACACCTTTGGACAGGAACTGTTTGTCCGAAGGGGCCGTGATGAATTTGGATGGTCTCCTGGGGACAGGTTCCACAGAATCTGGAGCCACGCCTTCCGAGCCACTACCTGCATGAGTGGGTCGAAGGCGGAGACACCCAGGAGGTGGAGGGTCGGATCCAAAGCCTCCAGGTATACCGACTCATCCTCGGAGGGGTCAATGGAGGGCCAATTCCCCTCTGTTTGAGGAGCTCAAGGATGTCTGAAAATGAGACATCCTCAGAGGGGACCGTGGGGAACCCTCCGACTCATCTAAGTCGGTATCAGATGTAGGAGACTCAGGGGAGTCTGTGTGTTTCCTCTTACGTCCTCTTCCGAGGGGTTCACCTGCAGGGTCAGGAGAAACCTCGAAGAGGAGGAAATTCCCAGTGGGGAAACCTGGGGCGATGGATCCCTGGGCCTGAGAGCAAGAGGCTTCTGCAGGCACTGATGAGGGAGGAGCTAGAGGGATAGACCGTTGACCAGGCTCAGAGGCCAGGACACTCCTCATCACCTCAAAGGCTCCTCTCCCGAGACCTGAACACACCGCCCAAGAAACAGGAATGGTCGGCTCCAAGGAGAGAGAAGGCTCGAGGCAGATGTCGGCGCCGAGCTTACAAAGCAAGCTCCGAGAGGGAGAGCGGGTCGGACAAGGGTCCGATGCCACTAGCCCCTCGAGCCGACAGTGGAAACCCGGCGACCGGATCCTCCAAGGAAAGTCTCAAGGAGGAGATCGGAGCCGAGGATGACGGAGCAAGGATGTATCGGCTCGCATCGAAACAGTCGCTGTCCCAAGAAGCTCCGCCCAACTCTGGTGTGGAGTCGGAGGAGGAATCTCAAGAATTGGGGCTGTAGCAAGTCTGTTGAGACGGGCTATGGAGCATTTGGGCCAGTGCCTGAGACTTCAACAGCCTGCTTACCACCCTCTCCAAATCGTGGTCAGACAGCCTGGAAGATCTCGAAGATCGGCTCCGATGGCTCCGCCCGACAAAGAGGAGACCCCGGGCCGAGTGGATACTTAGTATCGAAGGGGACCGATCTCTTGCGGGCGGAGCCATCGGAGCCGAAGTCCCTTGAACCCCAGATGGAGCCGAGGATCTCGCCCGATGCTGATAAAGTGTCGGCTCCAGCCGAGCCGACAAGGCAACAGTAGTCAGGGTATCGGAGCCGCCGCACCGAACCCACTACTCTGGCAGAAGAAGCATCGGTTCCAGCCGAGCCGATATCGGCTCACGGAGCCGGAGCCACCGAAGGAGGCTTAGACACTGTAGCCTGAGCCTTCGGTGGCTTAAGAGGTTTTCCTGCCCCTTGCTTAGGAGGAGAACCTTCAGGTTTCAACAAACCTCGGAGGATCAGTTTGTTCCTCCTTTCCTGCAGGACTCGCTGGATAAAGGCATGACACAACGCACAGGAGTCCTGCAGGTGCAAAGGCCCCAGGCAATACACACAAGTGTGACCGTCTGTCAGGGACATTTTCTGACAGCACTGGTCACACTTCTTGAAGCCTGAGACCTTGCCTTCCTTAGACATCCTAAAAGGATATACACACACAGTCCCCACAAACACACAACTTAATCCCTACACAGACACACAGGAAGGGAATAACTTGGGGAACTAGGCCTGACTAAAACTTTCACTGAAAAAACTATATTAAAAGTTTAAAAAAGGAAGGGAATAGGATGGGCTGTACTAAATACAGGCTAACCTGACACTGAAGGGAAATTAAACCCCTAACTAACTTTTTTTCTTATTTAACAAGAAAAACTTACCTCAGCTGGCAAAGGAGACCTCTTTCGCTAAGCGGCAAACGAGATCTGGGGTAGTTCCGCCTTGCATCATGGGATATAGGGTTGCCTCGAGCTGGTAAAAGGAGTTCTCGAGCTAAAGCTAGTGCCGAGTCGGAGCCGAGGATCGGCTCCGAACCCATCCAGCAAGAATGAAGGCGAGATTGACAACTTAACATCTGACAACTAGTGACATTGTGATCAGGGCCTAGGCATGGAATACAGTAAGAGTGGAAGTCCTTATGAGGTATTTGCTTCCCACAAGAAATATAATTATTAACGTTTTCCGACATCGGTCAGAGGCAAGAAAAAAGTTTCCCCAATGGGGTACTTAGCTTTATTGAAGACTTCAGATCTGAAATTCGACTTTGAAAATCTCAGGAGTCAGCTGACCGGCACTTGCGAACTGCTTCTGCTTCGGGCACCGCATGGCAAGAAAGACTGAAGAAAATGGCGTTGGATGCATCTTATATACCAATGGCGCACTGACGTCAGGGAAGAAGCGACAGCAACCAATTCCGGACCAAGACTTTGGAACTCTGGCTGACTGCGGGACCACCTGACGGCAGGATAACCCAAGTGTAATGACTACAGCAGTGTAACACAATGAACATCTGCAGTGGCAAAGCTTGCCCTTGATTTAGAGAAGAGAGGCAAATGATAATGCTTTGTGAAGGTATGAACAGAACTCCAAGTAGCAGCTTCTAGAATGTCTTTGGTTGGAACTCCTCTGAGAAAGGATGCTGAGGTAGAGGCAGCTCTGGTGGAATGTGACCAGATTCCCTTGGGTACAGGTCTACCATGATGCAAGTAGCAGAAATGAATGCAGTAGCTAATCCACTTGGAAATAGTCTGCTTTGATATAGCCTTCCTCTCTGATCCTGAAGCAAATGCTACCAGTAGTTGCTCAGACTTTCTTGGAGATTTGGTCCAGTTTAAGTAGAATCTTGGTTGTCTGTGTACGTCCAATGAATGCAGAATCCGCTCCCCCTTGTTCTGCGGATTTGGGTAAAATGTTGGCAGGTGAACAGTTTGGTTAAGGAACACACTGGATACCACCTTAGGCATAAAAGGAAGGATTGGTCCTGAGGGACACCCTGTCGGGTAAAATGTAATAAAAGGCTCCACACAGCCATGAGAGCCTGTAGTTCTGAAACCCTTCTTGCTGAAGTGATTGCCAAAAGGAAAGCTGTTTTCCAAGATAAAAACTTTATATCCGCAGTAGCTGCTGGTTCAAAAGGAGGCAGGGTGAGTTTTTCCAGCACAAACTTGAGGTCCCATGCAGGAGTGGGTGATCTTCTGGGAGGCCTTACATTTTTGACCCCTCTAAGATACTGTTTTAGCAGAGGATGAGAAAAGATGGGAGGCTCCGTGTTGTAATGAGCTGAGATGGCAGAGGCATGGATTTTTATTTAAGAGAAGGATAGGCCCTTGTCAAGCATCTCAGTCAAGTATTGCAAAATCTGAGGGATATTTGCTTTTGCTGTGTCCGTTCCTTGTACTTGGTTCCAAGCACAGAATCTCTTCCATTTATCAGCATAAGATTTTCTAGTACTAGGCCTTCTGACTTCCAAAATGACATCCATAACAGATTTACTGAGAGGTGTTTGAATAATTACCTGATCAACCATGCTGCACGGTTCAGAGTTTGGAGCAGAGTGTGCAGAATTTGGATGTTCTGCTGAGACAGTAGATGAGGTATTTGAGGCAAGTTCCAAGGAGGGAGTTGAAACATACTAGAATTAAGTAGCAGCGCTGGCGAGGCCAGTCCAGAGGAATTAGAATCACTTTTGTTTTTTCCTGTCTGACCTTGGAGAGAAGAGGCAGAGGGGGAAAGGCGTAGACTGACAGGGCATCCACTTTCCATGCTTGCCTGTGATAAGTCCTTGCGCAGAATTTGTCCAGTTGATAATTTTGGGGAGAGGCAAATAGATCTATGTCTGGGCTCCCCCATTTCTGTGTTACCATGCTGAAGACTTGTGGATCCAGTTTCCACTCATGCGGGTCCATAAGATTTCTGTTTAAGTCGTCTGCCAGAGTATTTTGTTTTCCGGGCAGGAACTGAGCTTGAAGACGTACTTGGTAAGTCAAGGCTGTGTTTCACAATGCCATGGCTAGTCTGCAAAGGGGGTAGGAATGTGTACCCCCCCTGCTTGTTTATGTACCACATAACCGTGGTGTTGTTCGTCTATCAGTAGTGGTCCTGGATGAAGTAAGTCCTTGAAGGCTGTCAGGGCATTCTGAACAGATAGCATCTCTTTCTGGTTGATATGCAGATGCATTTGTTTTGGGTTCCATATGCCCTGAATGCATCTCCCCGCCAGTTGGGTCCCCAAAGCATAGTCTGATGGATCTGTAGTTAGGGTTTGGGTGGCAGGTGGTAGAGTGAATGACAGCCTCTTGTTTTGGTGACATGTCTCTGCCCACCAAATAAACTCCTGTTGTAGGCAGGGAATGAGATGAAGCTGTTTCCAGACTGTGGCAATGTTGACTCCATAAACTTTTTAGGTACCAATGAAGTTTCCTCATATGCAGTCTTGCATATGGTAATGCAGGATGCCATGAACCCCAAAGCCTGCAGAATTTGTCTTGCAGATAACTGGGTTTTTGTTGCCATCTGTTTGAAATATATAATCAATCAGTTGCCTTTGTCTGGTGTAAAGTAAGCCATCTGGGCATGTGTATTCGAGCTTGCACCCAGGAATGTAATTTTTTTGAGTGGGTACCAGTTGTGATTTCTTTTCTTTATTGTGTACCTTAGGCATGTTAGAAGCCTTTTTACAAATGCCAAATGTTGAAGAAGAATGTCCTTGTTCTCTGCTTAAATGAGACAGTCGTCAGAGTAAGGCTAAATTTGTATGCTTCTTTGTCTGCAAAATGCGATTACTGATGCCAGGCAATTTGTAAAGACCCTGGGCGCAGTAGATCAGCCAAAGGACAGTGCAGAGAATTGGTAATGCATAAAACCTGCTTTGAAGCGGAGGCATCTTCTGCACGACTCCTTTATTGGGATATGCAGGTATGCCTCTTAAGTCTAGAGTCACTAACCAAGCGTTCTTGCCCAGCATAGGCAGTAGCTGTTGTAAAGTCAGCATTTTGAATTTTGGAATGTCCAGGAACGTGTTCAAAATCGATAAGTCCAGTATTGGACACCAGGCATGGTCTTTTCTGGGTACCAGGAACAGTCTAATAAAAACCTTGTCCTTTTTCCTGTTCTGAAACTGGTTGAATAGCCCTAATATCCATGAGGGATGCAACTTGTTTCGGAGCCTCTGTCCATTGATTTTGTGGCAGATCTGGCCAACCGTTTGGAATTGGCAAAGTATGGAAATTAAATATGTACCCCTAGGATACTATGTTTAATAACCACTTGTCCTGGGTAATTAACTGCCAATTTTGAGCATGAAGTGCTAATTTGCCTCCCAAGGGGGCTGCCAAAAGATAAGTGCTTGGTGATGGTAGAAGGAAGTCACTGAAACTGCTTACTGTAGGGTTGTGCTTTGTTTCCTCCAGATTTGGAGGTGGAGGCACCCCCATTGCTTTGACCTGTAAGAACCCTGTGATTGGTATCTAGAGCCTTTTGAGCGCCTGGATTTGCCTTGAGAGTCTCTGTTGGACACAGGAAAGGACCAATTTTTAGTAGGCCAGTGCCTACTTAATCTGGGTGGCTGCACTTGTAAGACAGCTTTTACAGTTTGCATAGATTTAGCTTTGTCTTCCATTTTCTTTAAAACCTCTTCTGCCTTATTACCAAACAGAGTATCATGCTGTAAAGGGGCATCCAACAATTTAGCTTTAACATGATCAGGTAGATTTTGCTCCTTCAGCCAGGCATGCCTTCTAATCACAGATCCAGTAAATGCGGCCCTGCAAGAGGCCTCCCAAAGAATCAAAACCACATTGCAAAGTATGCTTTCCAACCTGTTCTGCTGCATGCAATAATTCCTGTAATTCTTTATTTTCCAAACAAATCAGAAATCAACATCATTTTCTGTTTCAATAAGCCCATAACATGCTGTTGATACTTAAGCATATGAAACTGGCAGTTTAAGGCCCTAATTGCCAAGGTTGCAGACGTATAAACCTTCTTTCCCCATCTATCCATCACCATGGAAACTCTATCAGAGGGGGTAGGATTTCTGGCTGTAGAGGCCTTTACACCTTTGGGACCCTGTGAGATAGTTTCAGGATCAGCAGCAGGATTTTTGAATAGAAATTTGTGGGAGTCAGGAACACTAATATCGGTCTGGCTTACTAGGAGCCGGAGGTAGGGAATCAGGAGCCATGCTTGATTCCGAAAACACATCAACTTCTTCTAATACAGGAGGTATAGCCAAAGGCCTATGCTGAGGAAGAAGGAGGAAATCCCTAAGCCTCTTTTTTGATTCAGAGAAATCCTGACTCTCCCAATGAAAATGTTCCCTCAAAGTAGGCAAGGTTTCTCCAAAAGAATAATCCTCAGGAGGAGATGCAGATGGAATGAATTCTTCTGCATTTGAATCCTCACAGGGTGGTATAGAAAATTCCTGATCAGAAGAGGAATCAGAAGAAATAGAAACCTGATCTGAAGATTCATAATCAGTGTCATGCCTAGGCCTCTTAGCTGGGGGGTTGGGAACCCCTGATCAAGTTAATTAAGTCCTCAGCCATTTTGATCATCTGTTTTTTTAGGCATAGGTTTTTGAAGCTGGCGTCTGTTTTATATAAAAATGTTGAGGCCTAAAAAACACCCTCAGAAGCCGGTACCTGCTCAGCGGATCTGGACCCATCCAAGGTAGAGACATCTGTGGGTTCAATACTCTGAGAATCTCATGGCATACCAGACTCCGCATGGGTCTCGTTAGAGGCCTGCGACTCAAAAGTAGCGGGCATCAAGGGCTGCAAAAGCGCCTCACCGAGTACCGGCGAACTGGCGACTGGCTTAGGAGAAACTTAGTCATCGGTTTTGGACCTAGACGGTCTGTCTCTTACTTTTTCTTTGCGCTTTTTATGAACTCCGGTAGTCAGATTGCTATCCGATGACATTTCAGGATAATTAAATCTGCATCCAAAACATTTTGAAGCAAAAATATACAGACGCTTAATAGTGCGTTGGTTAAATCTAGCACAAAATCGACAGCAAGGTACGTTATGATCTGGGCCTAGGCAAGGAATACAGTATAAATGAAAATCCTTAGGAGGTATTTGCTTCCCACAAGTAATGCAATTATTAACCTTTACTGACATCGGTAAGGAGCAAGAAAAAGTTTCCCCAATGGGGTACTTGGCTTTAGTTGAAGACTTCGGTTCTGAAGCTGGAATGCGAAAATTTCAGGAGTCTGCCGACCATCACTTGCAAAAGTACAGTTTTGTACCTACCATAAATGTAGATGTTCGAGTGCTAATACAGCTGCAGTCATAACAGATGGGTTGTCCTGCCATCAGGCGGGTCCTCGGTCGGCCGAATTCCAAAGTCTAGGTCCGGCGTCGGTTGTCGTCGCTTCTTCCCTGACGTCAGAGCGCCAGGGGTATAAAAGAACCAGCAGACACCATTTTCTTCAGTTTTTCTTGCCCCAGATGTCAGGTGCCCCCAGAAGGAAGGCAATACATAAACTGGTGTAATAAAGCAATGCAATATAATCAAAACACAGTAGTTGCAAGCAAATACACCATAAAAGAATACCCCAATCAGGTTGTATGAGAAGGTGTTGGCCAATAGGCCTGTCCCAAGAGGGGAAGGAGGGAAGGAAACCTGGAATGCAGCTGTATTAGCACTCGAACATCTACATTTATGGTAGGTACAAAACTGTACTATGTTCATCGTGCATACAGCTGCAGTCATAACAGATGGGTTGAATCCCAAAGCTAAGAAAGGGGTGGTAGGCACTAGGTGGAACTAGGAGGAGCCAGGATGCCCTGCAAGACTGCAGTGGCAAAGCCTGCTCTAGTTTTGGGGTGGCTGCTTCTAAAATATCTTTGGTAGGAACTCCTCTGAGGAAAGCTGCAGAGGTAGCTGTGGCCCTTGTGGAGTGAGATCTGATGCCTGCAGGTACAGTTTTACCATGAAAAGAGTAACAAAAGCGTATGCAGTGGGCTATCCATTTTGAGATTGTCTGTTTGGAAATTGGCTTCCCTTGAGCTCCTATAGCATAGGACACAAAGAGCTGTTCTGATTTTCTGAAAGGCTTTGTTCTGTCCAAATAATAACGCAGCTGTCTGTGGATGTCCAAGGAATGTAGTAGTCTCTCCCCTTTGTTTTGAGGATTAGGGTAAAAGGTAGGTAAGTGAATAGCCTGATTCAAAGCTACCCTGGATACCACCTTTGGCATAAAGGACGGGTTGGTTCGTAAGGAAACTCTGTCCTGATGGAAGATGATAAAAGGCTGCACAGCCATGAGGGCTTGTAGTTCCGAAACCCTACGAGCTGAGGTGATAGCCAGAAGGAAAGCTGTTTTCCAGGACAAATATTGCAAATCTGTTAAGGCAGCTGGCTCAAAAGGAGACAAGGTCAGCTTTTCTAGAATGAAATTGAGATCCCAAGCAGGTATTGGTTGTTTCCTTGGGGGTTTTATATTCTTAGCCCCTCTGAGTAACTGTCTTAAGAGGGGGTGAGAGAATAAAGGTGGATCAGTGTTGCATTCTGCAGAAATGGCTGAGGCATGGATTTTGATGGAGGAGAATGAAAGTCCACTGCTTAGCAGCTCAGCTAGAAACTGTAATATTTGAGGTAAATTCAGTTTTCCAGGATTCTAGCCCTTTTTCTCATTCCAGGCACAAAACCGTTTCCATTTTGCGGAGTAAGCTTTTCTAGTAGACGGCCTTCTGGCCTCCAAAATGACATCCAGCACCTCTTTGGAGAGTAGGGTCTGTTGTGATGTTAAGGAATCTTCCATGCGGCCAGATTGAGTGTTTTCAGCTGACTGTGAATAGTTTTGAAGCTGTGCTGAGTCAGAAGAGGCATTAGAGGTAGAGTCCATGGAGGGGAATGAGTCAGGCTCCTCAGGAGTGGGTACCAGTGCTGTCTTGGCCAGTCTGGAGCAATAAGAATCATCTTTGGTCTGTCTGCTCTGGATTTTAATAGAACTTTGGGCAGCAGAGGAAGAGGTGGAAAGGCATAAACTGTCATTGTTGTCCAACTGAAAGAGAGAGCGTCCACTCTCCAGGCCTGTGGATGACAAGTCCTTGAGCAGAATTTTGTCAATTGGTGATTTTTGTGGGAGGCAAAGAGATCTATGTCTGGCCTTCCCCATGTTTGAATTATCTTTGTAAAAACTTGAGAATGCAACTTCCATTCGTGTGGATCTGTCATATTTCTGCTTAGGTTGTCTGCCAGCGTGTTTTCCTTGCCTGGCAAGTACTGTGCTTGAAGTTCGATTTGCAATTCCAGAGCCATGTTCCAAAGTGACATGGCCAGCCTGCATAGGGGGTATGAATGAGTTCCTCCCTGTTTATGTACCACATTACTGTGGTGTTGCCTGTCCTTATCAATAGTTGACCTGGATGCAGAAGGTCTTTGAAAGCTATAAAAGCATTTATTACTGCTAGCATTTCCTTTTGATTGATGTGAAAGTGCTTTTCTTTTTGGGACCATTTGCCCTGAATGCACCGATCTGTCATGTGCACCCCCTAGGCGTATTCCGAAGCGTCTGTTGTGATGACTTGATTTGCTTGAGGCTTGCAAAATGGGAGACCTGTGTTTGTTTGGCATGCTTGAGCTCACCACAGAAATTCCTTTTGAAGACATGGAATTAGTGGTATTATTGTTTCCAAACTGTGGCTGTGTTGAGACCATAGGTTTTTCAGGTACCACTGAAGTTTCCTCATATGCAGCTTTGCACATGGGATTAGTAGTATGCAAGATGCCATGAATCACAGAGCCTGCAGGATTTTCCTTGCAGTCAGCCTGGTGAAAATTGCTAGTGTTCTGAAGTATTGAGTTAGTTGCCCCTGCTTCTCTGGCATGAGGTAGGCCATCTGGGTGTTTGTGTCCAAGTTGGCACCCAGGAAAATTATTTTCTGAGAGGGTATAAGCCTTGAATTCTTTTTGTTGACCGTGTATCTCAGAGAATTCAACAACATTATTACAAAAGCCAGATGTTTCAGAAGTATGTGCTTGCTGTCCGCTTGGATCAGGCAGTCGTCCAAATATGGGTATATTTGAATCCCTTGAAGTCTGCAGTAGGAATTACTGATGCCAGGCATTTCATGAATACTCTGGGCGCAGTAGATAAGCCAAAGGGCAATGCAGAGAACTGATAATGGATTGAACCTGCAAGAAATCTGAGGTATCTTCTGCAATTTTGTCTGATTGGGACATGCAGGTAATGCCTCCTTGAGGTCCAATGTTACCAGCCAACCTCCTTGCCCAGCATGGGAAGAAGCTGCTGTAATGTGAGCATCTTGAATTTTGGTACGAGTAGAAATGTGTTTAGGATGGATAGGTCCAAAATAGGTCTCCAATCTTTTCCCTTCCTTGGTACCAGGAATAGTCTGGAATAAAAACCTTGACCTTGTTCGTGAATAGGTACCTCTTGAATAACTTTCATGTCCATGAGATCTGAAATTTGTCTTTGTGCCTCTGCCCTTTGATTGTGTGGCAGGTTTGGCATGCCTCTCATTCTTGGAAGGGTGTGAAAATGGAATCTGTAGCCTCTGTTTATAATGTCCAGGATCCATCTGTCTTTTGTGACAATATGCCAATTTTTTGAAAATAATGCCAGTTTTCTGCCTAAGGGTGCGGCCATTTGAGCCTTGCTTGGCATGCAAAGGGGAAAGTCAGTGGGCTTGCTTTCTGAATGGCTGCGAACTATCCTCACCACCTCTGTGTAGGAGCTTGCCATTGTCTGTCTCTAAACGATCCTTGAGAATGCCCTCTGCCCCTCGGGCGCCTGTATCTACCTCTTTGGTGTCTGTCCGTGGCTGGAAAGGACCAATTTTTGGAAGGCCAATTTCTACTGAAACGTGGAGGTTGTACCTGTAGAAAATCTTTCACTGTTTGCATTGATTTAGCCTTTTCCTCAATTTTCTTTAATACCTCCTCAGCTTTAACACCAAATAATACATCCTTTTGTAGAGAGGTATCTAGTAACTTAGTTTTGACATGATCTGGTAAGGTTTGCTCCTTCAGCCAGGTATGTCTACATATGACTGATCCTGTAACAGTAGCTCTACATGAGGCCTCTAGAGCATCAAAACCACATTGCAAGGTATGTTTACCCACTTGTTCTGCACTATGCATCAAATCCTGCAACTCCTTCAAGTCTGGTTGTTCAGGTTGTGACATTTTACTTCTCAACTGTGATAACAGAAACTGTTGGTACTCTAGCATATGGAACTGGCAGTTTAATGCCCTCATGGTTAAGGTGGCAGAGGTGTATACCTTTTTTCCCCACCTTTCTAAGGATCTGGAATCTCTCTCGGAAGGTAATGGGTTTTTAGCAGTGGAGGCCTTAATTCCCTTGGGGCCCTGTGAGATAGTTTCTGGGTCAGCCGCATGGCTTTTGTATAAAAATTGGTGCGAGTCAGGAACCCGGTAGTACCTGCCAGGCTTGACTGGGGCTGGAGGTAAAGAATCCGGGTTAAGGCAGGCCTCAGAGTACACATCATCTAGTATGTCTAAGACAGGAGGTATAGCCAGAGGCCTGTGCTGAGGTAGCAAGAGAAAATCCCTAAGCCTTTTCTTGGAATCTGAGTACTCTTGGCCTTCCCAGTGGAAGTGTTCCCTTAAGGTATGCAAGGTTTCCCCAAATGAGTAATCCTCGGGGACAGAGGGAATGGACTCCTCAGCATCAGAATCTTCAAAAGGGGAGTAAGAATGTTCCTGTTCAGAGTGCTCTGAAATAATGGAGGCCTAGTCAGAGGAGGAGGATTCTTTCTCCACTCTGGGCCATTTTTCCGGGGGGGG
This sequence comes from Protopterus annectens, assembly GCF_019279795.1. Classification (NCBI taxonomy): domain Eukaryota; kingdom Metazoa; phylum Chordata; order Ceratodontiformes; family Protopteridae; genus Protopterus; species Protopterus annectens. Next base: position 316,952,266 of record NC_056738.1, read on the forward strand.
GGGGGGGGTTGAGAACCCCTGATAAGAGTAATCAAATCCTCAGCCATTTTAAGCATCTGTTTTTTAGGCATGGGGCCTGGAGAAGGGCCCTGTGGAGCTTGTCTCTTAGAATGCATGGCTGCTTTAGACTTAGTGCGACCTCGGGCACAGAAGACACCGCCAATGAAGTGGCGTCGGTAGGCAGGGGCTGCGTAGGCGCCTCGCTGAGAACCGGACCACCTGTAGTTGGCTTTGGCGTGGGGTTGGGTAAAGGCCGCGGACCTAGTGTGTCGGTCATCTTTGCGTTTTTTAGACAAAACTGGAGTCGGAGTATCCGACAACATAATATAGTTAAATTTTTTGCCAAAATAGTGCTGGGTGAACTCCGCCAGACACTTAATGGTGCGTTTGTTGAATGAAGCACAAAAGCGACAGACCGAGACGTCGTGGTCTGGGCCTAAGCAAGGAATGCAGAGGGAATGAAAATCCTTATGCGGTATTTGCTTCCCACAAGAAATACAATTATGAACTTTGCCTGACATCGGTCCGAGGCAAGAAAAGTTTCCCCAATGGGGTACTTAGCTTTCAAGACGACTTCGGTTGCAAAATTTTTCGTAATTTCAGGAGCTGGCCGACCGTCACTTGCGAACTGCTTCTGCTTCGGGCACCGCGCGGCAAGAAAGACTGAAGAAAATGGCATCGGCTGGTTGTTTTATACCCCTGGCGCTCGGACGTCAGGGAAGAAGCGACGACAACCGACTCCGGACCTAGACTTTGGAATTCGGCCGACCGAGGACCCGCCTGATGTCAGGACAACCCATCTGTTATGACTGCAGCTGTATGCACGATGAACATCTGCTTCGGGGCACCGTGCTGCAAGAAAGACTGAATAAAATGGCGTCGGCTGCATGTTTTATACCCCTGACGTCATGGAAGAGGAGACAGCAACCGACACAGGACCCAAGACTTTATTATTCAGGCAGACTGAGGGCAACCTGCCAGCAGATTACCCAAATGTATTGACTGCAACAGTGAAACACGAAAAACCATCCAGCCCATTATGGCAATTTGAAATCGCTGCCGATGTACTCGTATGGTAGAGGCTGCAGCTTCCTCTTCAAAAAACACAAGTATTGCAACCCTGCTGTGACCAGAGACGAATATGGATCTAGCATCTTATCCTTCGCCAAGAGAGAGAACCTTTTCCATTTGTCCAGATACAGTCTTTGGTGGATGGTTTATGAGAGACCAGTACAATATCCTGAACAGATGAATCGAGATCAACCTGCCTAGCAACTACCGGAAGTGGAGGAATTAAGCTGTCAGCTTGAGACTGGACAGATTCAGGCATCTCAAACCTTGGGGGTGAGCAATCAAGTTTGGAAGAAGGTCCAGAATCCACAGAGGATATACCAAATATTCCAGGCTGAAGGAAGGGGAACCAAACTTGTCGGGGCCAGAAGGGGGCTATGAGGATCACTTTGCATTTCAACCGATGAACTTTCTTTAAGAACTGTGGAATCAGAGGAATGGGGGGATAAGCATAAAGTCCCATGGGCCAGTTGTGAATCGGAGCATCCCTCAGGGACTCCCCCTTTGGGGGGGGGGGGGATAAGGCAAAATAGCTGCTGCATTTGTTGTTCGATGGAGGCGAAAAGGTCAATGCATGGCTGACCCCAGTGGCTGAAAATTTCAGCCACATCAGAATTCAGGGACCACTTGCGGGGCAGGAGAATGCATCTGCTCAACTTGCCCGCAATCACGACGGAGCTCCCTGGGATATGCGTTGCTATCAGAAAACGTTTGGAAGCTATCGCCCACTGCTAAATCCTCATGGCCTCTCGACACACGGGGTAGGACTTTATTCCTCCTTGCTTTTTGATATACCAGACGACTGACATATTGTCTGATTGAATTGCAATTGTCCCAGAAGGAAGAACCAGATGGAATGCCTGCAACGCTAACAGCAACGCTCTCACTTCTAGAATGTTGATATGCAGGTTGGCCTCCAATGTGGACCATGTGGCTTGGACTGCCATTCGCTGGAAATGGCTCCTCCACAACCAATCACGGAAGCATCTGTGGTCACAATGGCCTTGGGCTGAAGGGACTGGAAAGGGCAGCTCCAAAGTTCCGTGTCTGGCCTCATCCACCAAAGAAGGTCCTGCTTACAGGGCTTACTTATCTGAATCTGGAAATAGGTGAGGATTCGGAAACCACTGAGAAAGAAGCCATTGGAGAATTCGAATGTGCAACTTGGCAAGAGGCACTATCGGGACTGAAGCTGCCATGGATCTTACGGTCTGAAGAACCTCTCTCGCTGAGACTGTTTTGCCAGAGTATCACCCAGAGCTGAAGCCTAAATCTCTGATATCTGGGAGCTGGGAGAGGCACCAGACAGGTTTGGGTGTTGAAGGCTGCTCCGATGAATTCTATCTGTTGGGTAAAGACGAGGTTTGACTTCTCCCACTGCAAAGTTATCCTTAAAATTTCCGCCAGGGAAAGTGTGTACTGTAGGGCTGTTACCAGAAGATGCTTGGTGGGGGCGGTGAAGAGCCAAACGTCCAAATATGGAAACACCCAGAATACTTGCAGTCTCAAGAGGGCTGTAATCACTGCCATGCTGTGAACACACTAGGGGCTGTAGAGAGACTAAAGCAGGGCACAAAACTGATCATAATTAGCTCCTGGCCGAAAGTGAAGCAGACTCCTGGAGCGCTTGTCCATTTTGATGTGGTTAATGCACATCCTGGAGATCTATCAAGCACATCCAAATCGCCCTCCCTCAGAAAAGGGAGAATGGACTGAACCCTAACCATTCGGAATTTGGTTTGGGCGACAGACTTGTTCAAGCTGCTGAGATCCAGAATGGGTCTCCAGTTCCGTCTTTTTTGGCACCAAAAAGAACCATAAAATCCAGATGTGCGCATTGGTCTGGCAGGATTGCTTGGATGACTTGTTTGGCACAGCTTTTTATTTCTGAAGCTGCCTCTTCTCTTTGACTGGGTGGAACGTCAGGAAGTTTTGTTGGAAGTCTCGAATAAGAAATAAGGGGAATGGTGGAACCTCTGGTAATTATACTCTGCACCCAACGATCAGTGGTAAGAGTGTGCCAGGCAGCTTGGTGCAGACAGAAATAACCCCCGACTGCTTCCAAAAGCAAGCAAGCAATCGGGCAGCTTTTGAGGAGCGCTGGTATGACTGCCCAGAGAAAGTCTCTGGAGCCTTGGTTATGTGGACCCTCTGCCTCTATAGGGGTGTCTTCCAGAATTGTTACCCCCTCTGCCTCTGGGGGTGTCACCACGTGCGGTACGGAAAGGACCCTGAGATGTTTTGTGCCACATCTTCCCACTCCTCTGGTTCCTGGAAAAGGAAAGTATGGTTGTGTACACAACAAAAATGTAGATGTTAGCGTGTATTCACTGTTGCAGTCATCACACTTGGGTTATCCTGCCAGGTGTAGCCCTCAGTCGACCCGAATACCAGATGCTTAGTATTTCTTTGTCAGTTGCTGTCACTCTAGGACTGACATCAGGTCGTCAGTGGTATAAAATCAGGCAGCCAACACCATTACATCAGTTTTTCTTACTCCAACTGTCAAGAGCCCCCAAATAAGGAGCTAGGTTATGGTGGAAAACCACCACCAGTAGAAGTAAATATCAAAAAATTCCCTGTAAAGAGTGAGGAAGAGAGAGAGAGAAAGAAGGTGGATGGAGGGTGGGAAGCCAGGACTGCAACAGTGAATACATTAACAAATACATTTATGGTAAGTGTACACACAGCTGTACTATGTTCTTAGTGTTTCACTGTTGCAGTCATCACACCTGGGTTGATTCCCAAAGCTGAAGAAAAGGGTGGAGGCAGTGAAGAAGACTGGGGGCTGGCTAGGATGCCCTGCAAGACTGCGGTTGCAAAACCTGCCCTGGATTTGGAGGAGATAAGGCAGGTGGTAATGCTTGGTGAACTTATGAACAGAAGTCCATGTTGCAGCCTCCAGGATGTCCCTGGTGGGGACCCCTCTGAGAAAAGCTGCAGAGGTGGTGGCTGCCCTGGTGGAATACATCCTGACCCCCTTAGGGTGTGGTTTCCCATGGTGTTTGTAGCCAAAATGGATGCAGTGTGCTATCCATTTGGAGATTGTTTGGATATGGCCTTGCCCTCTGCCCTTGCTGCAAAGCTGACTAATTGGTCAGTTTTCCTAAAATATTTAGTCCTATCCACATTGAATCTAAGCTGTCTGTGCACATCTAGAGAATGCAGAATTCTTTCCCCTTTGTTTGCGGATTAGGGAGAAATGTGGGCAAATGAACTGATTGGTTGAGAGCCACACTGGACACCACTTTAGGCATTGAAGTTGGGTTAGTCCTGAGGGAGACTGTCAGCATGGAAAATGATGAAGGGCTCTACAGCCACGAGTGTTTGTAGCTCTGAAACTCTTCCAGCTGAAGTAATGGCCAGAAGCAAGGCTGTTTTCAAAGAGGAATTTTAACTCTGCTGAGGCTGCAGGCTCAAAGGGGGATAGGGTGAGCTTTTCCAACACAAAATTATAGTCCCAAGTTGGGGTAGGAGATGATCTGGGTGGCCTTAAATCATTAGCCTCTCTTAGGAACTGTTTCAAGAGAGGTGGCTCTGTGCTGTAATGAGCAGAGATGGCAGAGGCATAAATTTTAATAGAAAAGAAGGATAGGCCCCTGTGTATTAGGTCTGCTAGGTAATCCAGGAGAGGTAGGGAGGGCTGTGCTGTTTCAGCTCCTTTAGCCTGGATCCACAGCAAAACCTTTTCCACTTATCAGCATAGGATTTTCTAGTGCTGGGGCATCTGGCCTCACATATAACATTCCAGGACTTGTTTACTTAGGCTGGCAGCTGGAGGAGAAGTCAGGGCATAAGCCAGGCTGCCAGGTTCAGGGTCTGAAATTATGGATGCAAGAATTCTCCATTCTTCTGAGTCAGCAGAGTTAGCATCTGAGGAAGGTGCCATGGTGCAGGGGTGACGAGCTGCGCAGCAGTGGGTACTAGTGCTGAAGTGGCCAGTCTGAAGCAATCAAGACTGCCCTTGGTTTTTCCTCCTTTATTTTGAGCAGTATCCTTGAAATTAGTGGTTGAGGGGGAAATGCATAGATCAAGAGGTTTACCCATTGGAAGGATAGAGCATCCACTTTCCAGGCCTTGCTGCGAGGTTCCCTGGTGCAGAATTTGCTGATCTGGTGATTGTTGTGGGAGGCAAAGAGGTCCACCTTCGGGGTGCCCGATTTATGGGTTACAAGGTTGAAGGTTCTGTGGTCTAGCTGCCACTCGTGTGGGTCTAGCAGGTTTCTGCTTCAGTTGTCTGCCAGAAAGTTTAGGGAGCATGGCAAGAATTGTGCTAGCAGGTGTATTTGCATGGCTGAAGCAGTGTGCCAAAGGGTCATGGCGAGCCTGCAGAGAGGATAAGAGTGAGTTCCTCCCTGCTTGTTGATATACCACATCACTCTGGTGTTGTCTGTTTTGATCATTAGAGGCCCCGGGGAGAGTAGGAGTCTGAAAGCTGTCAGAGCGTGCTGAACACCTAACATCTCTTTTTGGTTGATGTGCAGATGTATTTGATTTGGGCTGCAATGGCTCTGAATGCACCTGCCGTCCAGGTGTGCACCCCAGGCATAATCTGATGCATCTGTGGTGAGGGTCTGGGCGGTGTATGATTGTGAGAAGGGAAGACCCTTGTGGTTGCATGCTGCTGCCACCAAAGAAAATTTTTCCTTAGACAAGGTATCATAGGTATGATAGTTTCCAGGTCCTGAGAATGCCAACACCAAAGGCTTTTTAGGTACCACTGTAGTTTCATCATATGCAGTCTGGCATATGGAATGAGTAGAAGGCAGGAGGCCATGAACCCTAGAGCTTGCAGGATTTTCCTTGCAGATAACCAAGTTCTGGTGGCTAGTTGAGAGAAGTAGCTTATCAGGTAGGCTTGTTTTTCTGGAGTAAGGAATGCCATCTGGGATGCTGTGTCCAGTCTTGCTCGAGGAATACAATTTTTTGAGTGGGGACTAGTTTTGATTTCTTTTCATTTATAGTATACACCAGGAAGGCCAGCAAGTCCTTTACAAAGGTCAGGTGTTGTAACAGCTTTTCCTGACTGTCTGCCTGAATCAGGCAGTCTAAGAAGGGATAAATCTGAATATTTCTTTCTCTGCAAAAAGCAATGGCTGGAGCCAAGCATTTTGTGAAAACTCTGGGAGCAGTGGATAATCCAAAGGGAAGTGCAGAGAATTGAAAGTGTATAGATCCTGTCCTGAAACGTAAACAGACCCTGTCTATTAACAGAAGGCCACATATAGTTGGACAAATTTATGAAAGCACTTTGTCCAGTCTAAATAGAATCATAGTTGTCTATGTACATCAACAAGAACACTGTCAACTGAATGGCTTGATTCAAATTTGCTTCAGTGGCCACCTTGGGCATGAAGGAGGGTTTAGTCCTGACAGCCACTCTATGAAAAACCATGTATGGAGGTCTGATAGCGAGCCTGCAATTCGGAAACATCTTGCGAATGTTATTGCCACCAAAAAGGCCATCTTCCATGATAAAAACTTAATATTACAAGTTGCGGCAGGCTTGAAGGGACTCTGTGTAAGTGATTGCAGCACAAAGGAAAGATACAAAGGAGATGGATCTTTGATAGAAGGCCTAAGCAGGAAAACACCTTTTAAAAAGGTCTTACAAAAGTGAGAAGAAAATGTAAGTTCCTCGCAAGCAGGAAAATTTGAAATGGCTACCAGCTGCAGCTTAATAGTGGAGAAACTAGCTGCATATTGAAAGAGAGAAGACAAGAATAATAAGCGGTCTGGAATAGGAGTTGAAAAAGTATCCACATCCCACTGCTTGGCCCAGATAGAGAATCTTTTCCATATACTACCATAGACCCTTCTGGTGGAAGCTTTCTGAGAGACCAGAATAATGTCTCTGATGGGCGAGGCAAGCGTGGGCAGGTCTACAATTATGAGAAATGGACAAACCACTCGGTCAAATGAAGAGCCCGAAGGTCTGGGATTGGAAGATGAGGGATGAGAAATCAGATCCAGACGGGGATCCAGTACCCAAGGGGGGTAACTTCAGATGAGACCTTAGGAGGGGGAACCACACCTGCAGGGGCCAGAGGAGGATGAAGGGAGCCTTAAGGCATCGAGCTTTCTGAAGTACTCTGGGAATGAGAGGTACAACAGGGTAAGCATAAGAGACCCAGAGGCCAATCATGAACAGCAGCATCCTTGGGGGGGAATCCCTGGCTGGGGGGATCAGGGCAAAGTACTGGCTGCATTTGTGATTAAGAGGGGGAAGCATACAGATTGGTTGAACCCAGACAAAGAAGAGCTCTCTCACCACTGAGGGATTCAGGGACCACTTGTGAGGATTTAAGTTCGTTCTGCTGAGTTTGTCTGCTAGCACTTTGGCTGCCCCGGGAATGTGCACTGCAAGGAGAAAGCTTTCTGAGGACATCTCCCATTCCCACACTCTCATGACCTTGCAACAAAGCAGATAAGAACGTGTGTACCCTTGTTTGTTGATGTACCACACAACCGCCATGTTGTTTGTGTGCACTGCAATAGTACCCAGAGGAAGGCAGTCATCAAAGGCTTGCAACGAGAGATAAACTGCTCTCATTTCCAGTACATTTATGTGCAGTTTGGTCTCTGCAGGGGACCAAGCACCTTGGACTGTCTATCCATGGTAACGCTCCATCCACTTCAGCAGGGAAGCGTCCATGGTCACAGAGACACTGGGAGGAGGAAGAAAAAAGTGTCTGCCCATGAGGAAATAAAGAGATGGACTCCACCAAAAGAGAAGACACCTACACACTGGAGTGAGGTGAATGGAAGCTGTCATCGGATGGGACAGAGAAGAATGCTGGAGTCCACTGTAGAACCCTCATGTAAAAACTGGCTAACGGTACCAAACAGATTGCTACCGCCATGGACCCTAAGGTTCTGAGAATGAAGCAGACCTGGGGATGAGACAGATCTAGGAGGCACTGAACACGAGATGAGATTAGATGTATATGCCTGAGAGGTAACACTGCTCTGAAACAATGTGTATCTGGATGCCAATACACTCCAAGTTTTGGGATGGAATCAGATTAGACTTGAGTAGATGCACGGTAATTCCTAGCTGGTCAAACAGGTGAAGACCGTACTGACTGGCTGTGGCCAGTCGACACTTGGTGGGGGGTGTGAGGAGCCAATCGTTGAGGTAATGAAACACCTGGAATCCCTGCAGTCTCAGGTGAGCTGCCACCACTGCTTTGCATTTGTTGAACACCCGGGGACTGTGGCGAGACCAAATGGCAGGGTCCTGAATTGGTAATAATTGGCCCTAAACAAAAGTGGAAATGTCTCCTGGAGCGCCTATTTTTATGTGATAGTACGCATCCTGCACATCCAGTCGTCCTTGTGCAAAACAGCCACTATGGTCTGAACAGTGACCATCCAGAACTTGGACTTCTTGGTGGTGAAGTTTAAGTCGCTTAAGTTGAAAATTAGATGCAGGTCCCCCATCGTCTTCGGCATCAAAAAGAAGCGAGAGTAAGTTCTGAATCTTCATTGTCCTGGGAGGTGGAGTCTCTTGAATGGCACTTCTGAAAAACCTTAAGCACTTCTTGCTGAGCTAACTCCCTCTGATGGGGTGGCACATCAGGGAGAAGTTTCCTGATTGGTGGAGGGGAATGAAATAGCCCCTGGAAATAAGCTTAGCACCCACAGATCTCTTGCAATGTTTGTCCAAGCCAAATGGTACAGTGACAAAACCCTGAATGCATCCAGGGCAAGACAGTCTGTCAGCCGATCAGGAGTGCTGAAGAGCTTCTCAGAGAAGGGTTCCCTAGAGCACCGATTTTCCAGACCCCCTCTACCTCTAGGACAGAGTTTGCCAGTGAACCCTCTTCTCCCAACCTCTAGAAAAAAAAGAGTTCATCCTGAGTGTCTTGAAAGGAAGACTGCGACTTATGGAAAAAGAAGTTATGTACCTACCATAACGGTCCATGTTTGTTGTTCATCTCGCCACCTTCTTCTTGCTGCTACCCAGATGGGACAATGTAACAACCATAATTTCCTAGTCCGTTGTCATGTCTTGGAAAAGGACAGCTATGGGGTAGAAAACGCAATTCCCACAGCCCTGCCTCATGAACCCATAATGTCCTACTCTAACTGCAGTTCCTCAGAGTTCATCCAATTAGTGCCCCTACAATACTGTTTCATGGTACTGGACCCTACCTAATAGAAAGGGAAAGAAACAAAAGCAAGAGGCATCACATGAGCACTTCCTCCCAAAAAAGGGAGAAAGTACAACTGCGTAATATATTACCCCAAAGTACAGTTTTGTACCTACCATAAATGTAGATGTTCGAGGATCCACATTGCTGCAGTCCTAACCATTGGGTAGTCCGCTGTCCAGTCGGCCCGAATACCAAAGTATATGGCTGACGTCGGTCCAGGCGCATTAGACTGACGTCAGGACGTCAGGGTACTAATGCGCATGACCGACGTCATAACCTCAGTCTTTTCTTGCCCCAGATGTCAGAAGACCCTAAAAAGACAAGGCCCAAACCAAAACACCAAAAAACCCTGCACCAAACATATATACAATATATATACAATAAGATATATAGTAACTCACACCACCACCCCTAAACAAAGCGGGGAAGGAGGGAGGGGTATTGGACTGCAGCAATGTGGATCCTCGAACATCTACATTTATGGTAGGTACAAAACTGTACTATGTTCTTCATTCCACATTGCTGCAGTCCTAACCATTGGGTAGAATCCCAAAGCAGAGGTAAGGGAGGCTGGCAAATCATAAGGAAGCAGGAGCTGTCAACATGCCTTGCAAAATAGCTGTGGCAAAACCAGCCCTAGATTTAGAGTAGAGAGGAAGGTGGTAATGCTTAGAGAAAGTATGCACTGAACTCCAAGTAGCTGCCTCCAAAATATCCTTAGTTGCCACCCCTTAGAAATGCTGTAGAAGTGGCAGTAGCCCTAGTGGAATGAGGCCTAATCCCAGCTGGAATCTCCTTGCCATGATGGGAATAACAAAACGAAATGCAAAACCCAATCCACTTAGAAATAGTTTGCTTAGACACAGGCTTGCCCTGAGAACTCAAAGCAAAAGAAACAAACAACTGCTGAGACTGCCTGAAATCCTTAGTCCTGCTTAAATAATACGCAACTGCCTATGTACATCTAAAGTGTGCAAAATCTTTTCCCCTTTATTTTGGGGATCTGCATAGAAAGTAGGCAAATGAATAGTTTGGTTTAAAGCCACACTAGAAACCACCTTAGGCATAAAGGAAGGATTAGTACGTAATGATACCCTATCCTTATGGAAAATCAAAAGGGCTCTACTGCCATAAGGGCCTGCAACTCAGAAACCCTTCTTGCAGAAGTAATAGCCAACAAAAAGCAGTCTTCCATGACAAGTATTTCAATTCAGCAGTAGCGAGGCTCAAAAGGTTGTAGAGTAAGTTTCTCCAACACAAAATTGAGATCCCAAGCAGGAGTAGGAGCTCTACGTGGGGTCTTATATTCTTTGCCCCTCTAAGAAATTGCTTGAACAAAGGATGCGAAAACAATGGTGGGTCACAATCATAGTGAGCTGAAATTGCTGCAGCATGAATCTTAATGGAAGAGAAAGACAAACCTTTGTCCAGTAACTCAGTAAGATATTGAAGAGCCACACCTAAATTTGGCTCAGTAATCTCCAAATTGTTTGCTGCACTCCAAAACAAAAATCTCTTCCATTTTTCTGTACACTTTCCTTGTACTAGGTCTTCTGGCTTCCATAATCACATTTAAAACTTGTTGAGGAAGCTGAGACCTGCTGTCTTTCAAAACAGAATATGCCAGGCTGTTAGATGTAGAGAGTGAAGCTTGACATTGAGCAGATGACCGTCCCTCTGAGACAACAGGTGTGGAATCAAGGGTAAAGGCCATGGAGGCTTCCTTACCAGACTCCTCAATAATGGGTACCAGTGCTGCCGAGGCCAATCTGGAGCTATTAAAATCATCCTTGGCTTGTCTTGTCTGACCTTTAGAAGCACCTTTGGAAGAAGAGGCAGAGGTGGAAAGGCATACACATGAAGATTTTTCCAACTGAAAGAAAGAGCATCCACTTTCCAAGCTGTGTGATGAAATCCTTTCGTGCAAAACTTTGGCAGCTGGTGGTTTAGTGGAGAAGCGAACAGATCTATGTCTGGAGTTCCCCATGACACTGTCAATGTTTGAAATACATGAAGATCCAGTTTCCACTGGTGGGGATCCATGATTTGTCTGCTTAATACATCTGCTAAGGAGTTCTGTGCTCCGGCAGAAACCTTGCGTGAAGAGTTAGTTGAAGACTGAGCGCAGTCTCCCACAAAATCATTGCTTGTCTGCACAATGGGTAAGAATGTGTTCCCCTTGTTTGTTGATGTACCACATGACAGTTGTGTTGTCTGTTAGAATCAACACCTGCCCTGGAAGAAGTAACTCCTTGAAAGCAATTAATGCAAACTGAACTGCTAACATCTCTTTCATGTTGATATGTAGATGCTGTAGTCTGGCAGGCCACTTGTCTTGTATCCACTTTCCATTTAGATGAGCTCCCCAAGCAACATCTGAGGCATCTGTCGTTAGAATCTGACTTGCCTCTGGCCGGGTCACAGAGAGTCCCTTGTTTAGGTGACATTCCTGAGCCCACCACAAAAATTCCTTTTGAATGCAAGGTATTATTTGAATGACAGTGTCCAAATCCTGGCAGTGCTGTGTCCACAGATTTTTGAGATACCATTGTAGCTTCCTCATATGCAGTTTGGCATTGGGAAGTACCAGAATACAAGATGCCATGAACCCTAAGGCTTGAAGGACTGTCCTTGCAGTCAGCCCGGACTGAAGAGATAGCTGATGGAAGTAACTGGAAAGATTCTTTTGTTTGTCCGGGGTTAAAAAGGCCATCTGGGCTGCTGTATTCAGTCTCACACCCAGAAAGCACATGTCTTGAGAGGGTACTAGACTGGACTTTATTTCGTTCACAGAATACCCTAGGCATCTTAGCACTGCTATGACATATTCCAGATGCTGTAGAAGATCTTCTTTTTCTTGAGCCAGAATCAGGCAGTCGTCCAAGTAAGGATAGATTTGGATTCCTTTTAGCCTGAAGTAAGCTATCACTGGAGCCAGAACCTTTGTGAATACTCTGGGCGCAGTAGATAAGCCAAAGGGCAATGCAGAGAACTGATAATGAGAATTTCCAGCTCGAAACGCAGATACTTCCTGCAACTTAGTCTGATTGGCACATGAAGGTAAGCTTCCTTGAGATCTAAAGTTACCATCCAGTGATCTTTGCCCAGCAGAGGTAAAAGCTGTTGTAACGTCAACATTTTGAACTTGGGAATGTCCAGATAAGTGTTGAGGATAGATAAATCCAAAATTGGTCTCCACGTGTTCCCCTTCTTTGGTACTAGGAACAGGCGAGAATAAAATCCTAGGCCCTTTTCTGACACAGGGACTGACTGAATGGCCCCTATTTGGAGTAACAGAGAAATTTGCTTGTGAGCCTCTTTCCTTTGTGGAGGAGGAACGTCTGGCCTGCCTTTGAAAGGGGGCAATGTATGGAAATAAAACCTGTAACCGTGGTGAATGATATCCAACACCCATCTGTCTTGAGTAATTAAATCCCAATTTTCTTTGAAAAGAGACAGTCTTCCTCCCAAAGGAGCTGCCAGACGAGAATCTACTGGCAGCTGAAAAGGCAGGTCATTGGGTCTGTTTACGAAAGGACTGACCCCTGCCCTCACCAGAAGTCTGAGCAGGTGAACTGCCTGTTCTAGGCCTAAAAGAACCTTGAGCTCTGCCCCTACCACGTCTAGACCTACCCCTAGACTGGGAATCATAAGCAGGATATGTCCATCCCTTAGTAGGCCAATTTCTACTAAACTTCGGTGGCTGCACCTGCAAAAAATCTTTAACAGTTTGCATAGACTTAGCTTTGTCCTCCATTTTCTTTAAGACTGCTTCCACAGGCGAACCAAACAACACATCAGACTGTAAAGGAGCATCCAAAATCCTTGTCTTAACATGCTCAGCTAAATTCTGATCCCTCAACCAGGCATGCCTGCGAAGAACAGAACTAGTGGCAGCCACCCTCGAGGAGGCCTGTACAGCATCAAAACCACATTGCAAAGAATGCTTACCCACTTGTTCAGACACATGAACTAAATCCAGCAACTCTTTACATTCAATACCTTCCGCCAAAGCATCCACCTTAGATTTCAATTGTGAAAGGAGATAATTTTGATATTTTAACATGTGAAACTGACAATTCAACGCCTCATGGCTAAAGTGGAAGAAGTATACACTTTCTTTCCCCATCTATCCAAAGCCCTTGCCTCTTTATCAGTGGGCACAGGATGTTTAACAACAGAGGCCTTAACACCTTTAGGTCCCTGAGAAACAGTTTCCGGGTCTGCCCTAGGACTCTTAAAAAGATACTTATGAGCTTCAGGCACCCTATAGTACCTATCAGGTTTAACAGGAGCAGGAGGCAAAGAATCAGGGTTCAGGGAAGCCTCTGCAAAAACATCTTCCACCACATTCAACACAGGAGGTATAGCTAAGGGCCTATGCTGGGGTAAAAACAAGAATTCCCTAAGCCTTTTCCTGGAATCAGAGTAATCTTGGCCTTCCCATTTAAAGTGCTCCCTCATGGAATGCAGAGTCTCTGAAAATGAGAAATCCTCAGGAGGAGAAGCTGTAGGAGTGGAATCATCCACATCAGAATCAGAATAAGGAGGATACTCCTGCAAGTCTTCTGCAGAAGACTCCGAAGCCTCTGAACACTGTTCCAAACTCTCCAACTCAGGTTCCACCCTAGGCCGCTTATCAGGAGGGGGCATAGAACCTCTAATCATAGTAATCAAATCTTCTGCCATCTTAAGCATATGTTTCTTAGGCACAGAACCTGAAGTGCTAGGAGAAGCCCCCACTGAAGCTAAACTTGGCCTACCTCTCAAAGAAGTTTTGGAAACAGAAGGAGAGGCTCTAACTACCTTGGGAAGAGAGGGAAGAACAGTTACCTGAGAAGCCCCCTCAGCCTGGCCTACCTCCTGAGAGGGCACATCCTGTAACAGTAAAGTCTCTGCCTGAGACTCCAAAGAAACTCCTGGCAAAACCTCTGACTCCACTGAGCCTTCTAAAGAACCGACGTCCGGGACTGCCGGTTCATCAACCCTAGGCTTTGCAGTTTTATCCTTGCGCTTCTTGGATGAAGCGGCGCCGGAGCATCCGGCGGCATTTTATAATTACAACGCTTCCCAAACACTAACCTGGCACAGTCTAACCTTCTCTTAATAGTGCGTTTGTTAAATCTAGCACAAGAGCGGCATCCAACAACCCCGTGCTCAGGCCCTAAACAAGGTATACACAAAGTATGGTAATCCCTATGAGGTATCTGTTTCCCACAAGAAATACAGTTATTCACTTTTTCTGACATCCGGTTAAATACTGAGGCAAGAAAAAACCAAAACGTTCCCCAACGGGGTACTTAGCCAACTTTGATTCGGTCTGAAACTCCGACTTCAGAAAATTTCAGAACGCCAACCTGCACTCGCAAAACTGCTTCTGCATCGGACCACGCGGCAAAAAAGACTGAGGTTATGACGTCGGTCATGCGCATTAGTACCCTGATGTCCTGACGTCAGTCTAATGCGCCTGGACCGACGTCAGCCATATACTTTGGTATTCGGGCCGACTGGACAGCGGACTACCCAATGGTTAGGACTGCAGCAATGTGGAATGAAGAACATCAGTAGATGTCCTACTTCTCACTGTTGCAGTATTCTTTACACAAGGGACATCCTGCAGAGGACAGCTGAATGTTTGGCCAGCATACCAAAGCCTTTATACCTTCCACGATCTTGAACCTAGACCCTTAAAAAAAAAAAAAAAAAAAAAAACACCAGCAGAAACTACTGCTCTGGTGGAATGCGCAAGAACAGATACATTGTGCTGCTCGTCATGAAAACAAAGAGATGGCCTTGGAAATCCAGGCAGGGATCGCTTGTTTAGATGCAGCTAAATCCAAAACGACAAAAAGAGATGGCCTTGGAAATCCAGGCAGGGATGGTTTGTTTAGACACAGCTAAACCCAATTTCCTGGTATGAAAGCAAATGAGAACCTGCTGAGATTTCCTGATATCAGTCTTTTCCAGATGATATCTGAACTGTCTAGGCAAGTCAGAGTGTGAAGAACCCTTTCACTAGAATTCTGAGAAGGGGAAAAGGAAGACGAGTAGACCGAATCAAGAACAAATCATTAACTACTTTAGACATAAAGGAAGGGC
The DNA here is from genome assembly GCF_019279795.1 of Protopterus annectens. Taxonomy (NCBI): domain Eukaryota; kingdom Metazoa; phylum Chordata; order Ceratodontiformes; family Protopteridae; genus Protopterus; species Protopterus annectens. The sequence continues at coordinate 316,967,595 of NC_056738.1, forward strand.
TGCACTAAGACTCCCTGTCCTTGTGGGAAAAGGAAAGTACAGTTTTGTACCTACCATAAATGTAGATGTCCGATAGGTATGCATCTGCAGTCATAACATATGGGTTGTCCTGCCTCAAGCAGCCCTTCGGTCGGTCGGATTCCAAAGTCTGGGTCTGGCGTCAGCTGATGTCGCACTTTCCCCGACGTCAGAGCTTCTGGGGTATAAAGGCATCAGCCAACGCCATTTTCCTCAGTGTTTCTTGCCCCAGATGCCAGGTGCCCTCTAGGAAGGCTAAATTTGGAGAAAAGTTGAAAATTCCAAATAGTAACAAATATATACATACAAACAAATACATCAAAATAGATTCTCCCAGCTAGCTGAAAGAGGGGTCCCTAGGAATACCACAGAGGGGAAGGAGGGTGGGTAATCCTGACTGCAGATGCATACCTATCGGACATCTACATTTATGGTAGGTACAAAACTGTACTATGTCCTTCAAGGATGCATCTGCAGTCATAACATATGGGTAAAATACCATAGCCAAACTGGGGGAGGAGGTACTAAGATAAGGATGGTGTAGTTAAGATCCCCTGTAAAACTGCAGTTGCAAAACCTGCTCGGGATCTGGAGTATAAAGGTAGATTGTAATGCTTGGCAAATGTATGCATGGAGCTCCAAGTAGCAGCTTCTAAAATGTCCTTGGTAGCCACCCCTCGTAGGAAAGCTGTAGTGGTGGCTGTGGCCCTTGTGGAATGAGGTCTGATATTTTCAGGAGCTGTCTTTCCATGAAAAGAGTAGCAGAAACGAATGCAATTTCCTATCCATTTTGAAATTGTCTGTTTGGAAATTGCTTTTCCTTGCACTCCAGTTGCATATGCTACAAAAAGTTGGTCAGTTTTTCTGCTGGTTTTAGTTCTGTCCAGATAGTAGCGTAGTTGTCTGTGTACATCCAAGGTGTGCAATAGTCTTTCCCCTTTGTTCTGTGGGTTAGGGAAGAACGTAGGCAAATGAATAGCTTGGTTCAAGGATACCCTGGATACCACCTTTGGCATGAAAGTAGGATTGGTTCTGAGAGACACTCTATCCTGGTGAAAAATAAGGAAAGGCTGCACTGCCATTAATGCCTGTAACTCGGATACTCTTCTTGCTGAAGTGATTGCCAGAAGGAAAGCAGTTTTCCAAGATAAAAACTGTAAGTCTGCTGATGCTGCTGGTTCAAAAGGGGGTAGTGTTAATTTTTCCAGCACAAAATTGAGATCCCATGCAGGCAGAGAGGGTCGCCTTGGAGGTTTTACATTTTTGATCCCTCTTAAAAATTATCTGAGGAGAGGGTGAGAGAAGATAGGAGGATCCATATTGTACTCTGCTGAAATTGCTGAAGCATGAATCTTAATGGAAGAATAGGACAGGCCATTGTGGAACAGTTCTGCTAAGTATTCTAGGATGTGCGCTAGGTTTGCCAGTGTGACATCTGTACCCTTTGATGTGCTCCAAATGAGGAATCTCTTCCATTTTGCTGAGTATGTCTTCCTTGTGGAGGGTCTGCGAGCCTCCAGGATAATGTCCTTGACCCTCTGAGATAAGACAGTTTGGTTTTGTTTTAAACAATTTTCCAGGCAGTAAGCTGCAGAGTTTTCAAGTTTGGATGCAGGGTCTTGCAGTTGTTCTGCATTAGAAGAAGAGGCAATAGGGGTAGAGGCCATGAGTTCGCCCGAGACATGCTTCTCAGTAGCGGATACCAGTGCTGCCTTGGCCAGTCTGGAGCTATTAGTATCACCTTTGGCTGTTCCTCCTTGATCTTCAGTAGAACTTTGTACAGCAATGGGAGAGGTGGGAATGCATATACTGTTAGGGCATTCCAGCTGAAAGAGAGAGAGTCCACCCTCCAGGCTTGTGGGTGGTATATCCTTGAGCAGAATTTCTTCAGTTGGTGGTTGAATGGGGAGGCGAACAGGTCTATCTCTGGCATTCCCCATTTGTTTGTTATGAGTTTGAAGATGTCTGGATGCAGCATCCATTCGTGAGCATCCGTGGTAGTTCTGCTTAAGCTGTCTGCATGTGAATTCTCTTTTCCTGGTACGAATTTGGCCTGCAGCTGGATGTTGAGATTCAGGCCTAGGTTCCACAGGTCCATTGCCATCCGGCATAAAGGGTAGGAATGCGTGCCTCCCTGTTTGTTTATGTACCACATGACTGTGGTATTGTCTGTCCTTATCAGCAGATGTCCTTGCTGGAGGAATGGTTTGAATGCCTCGATTGCTTGCTTCACTGCCAGCATCTCCTTTAGGTTTATGTGCAAGTTTAGCTGGTCTCGAGACCATAGGCCTTGGATACACTTGTCCTCCATGTGTGCTCCCCATCCTAGGTCTGAGGCGTCCGTGGTGATGGTCTGCCTTGGTTGTGGTTTGTTGAAAGGCAACCCTCTGTTGGACTGGCAGGCCTGAGCCCACCACAAGAATTCCTTTTTCAGGCATGGAATGATTGGTATCATGGTTTCTAGACTGTGCCTGTGTTGAGACCATACATTCCTTAGGTACCATTGTAATTTCCTCATATGCAGCCTGACATGCGGGATCAAGATTATGCAGGATGCCATGTAACCCAGGGCCTGCAGGACTTTCCTTGCAGTAAGCTGAGGTTGTCTTGTCAGAGCTATGAAGTAGTCTGGGAGTTGCTTTTGTTTTTCTTCTGTGAGAAAAGCCATCTGAGTTATTGTGTCCAGATCCGCTCCCAAAAAGGTTATCCTTTGGGATGGCACTAGTCTTGACTTCTGGATGCTGACTGTGTATCCCAAGGCCTGTAACAGGTGTATGACATAGGCCAAATCCTTTATTAGTTTTGTCTTGCTGTCCGCTTGTATTAGGCAGTCGTCCAAGTATGGATAGATTTGAATTCCCTGAAGCCTGCAATGTGCAATTACTGATGCCAGGCATTTCGTGAATACTCTGGGCGCAGTAGATAAGCCAAATGGCAATGCTGAGAATTGATAATGCTCTGATCCTGCAAGAAATCTGAGGTGTCTTCTGCAATCTGGTCGTATAGGGACGTGCAGGTATGCCTCCTTGAGATCTAGAGTCACCAGCCAAGACTCCTTGCCCAACATGGGAAGAAGTTGCTGTAGGGTCAGCATTTTGAATTTTGGCACAATGAGATATGTGTTTAGTGCGGACAAGTCGAGAATAGGCCTCCATTGGTTTTCTTTTCTTGGTACAAGGAATAGTCTGGAGTAAAATCCTTGGCCTTGTTCCATAGATGGTACCCTTTCTATCGCTTTCATCTGAAGTAAATTATCGATTTGTTTTAAAGCCTCTGGCTTCTAGTTTGGTGGAAGGTTTGGCATTACGCTCCTTTTTGGTAAAGACTGGAAGTGAAACCTGTATCCTTTGTCTATTGTTTGCAATGTCCATGTGTCGTTTGTAATGCAATGCCAGATTTTCGAGAATAAAGCCAGCTTTCCGCCCAAAGGTGCTTCCAGTTGTTCCCTGGTAGGCGGAATCAGAGTCAAGTCATTGTGACTGTCCTGTGGAAGTGGTTGTAGCTGTGGCAGTACTCCTCTGGTTGGCAGGCTGCCATTGACGACCCCTGTAGGCACCCTTTGATTGACCTCTGCCCTCTTGGGCGTCTATTCCTGCCCCTCTGTGCTCTGGAGGTGTCTGGAAAGGACCAATTCTTTGAAGGCCAGTTTCTACTGAACCTCGCAGGTTGAACTTGCAGAAAATCCTTTGCTGTTTGCACAGATTTTGCTTTTTCTTCCACTTTCTTTAGAATCTCCTGTGCAGGGGAGCCAAATAAACTTTGTTTCTCCATTGGAGCATCTAGTAGTTTAGCCTTGACATGGTCTGGCAAGGATTGCTCTTTTAGCCAGGCATGCCTCCGAATTACTGCCCCAGTCATAGCTGATCTAAATGAAGCCTCCAGTGCATCATAGCCACATTTTAAGAAATGATTACTGACCTGCTGAGAGTTGTGTACCAAATCCTGAAGGGACTTGCGGTCTAAAGGTTCAGGAGAAGAAAGCTTTTTATTCAGCTGATCTAACAAATATTCCTGGTACTGTATCATATGGAACTGACAGTTTAATGCCCTGGCAGAAAGAGTAGCAGATGTATAAACCTTTTTACCCCATCTCTCTAATGCTCTTGACTCTCTTTCAGAGGGTAGGGGTTTTTTGGCAGTGGCAGCTGCAACACCTTTTGGGCCCTGAGAAATAGTTTCTGGATCTGCAGCATGGGCTTTATACAAGTGGAAGTGAGAATCCGGGACCCTGTAATATCTGTCAGGTTTGGCAGGGGCTGGGGGAAGAGAATCAGGGGCAGAACTGACATCATTATACGCATCATCAACTACAGTTAGCACAGGTGGTATGGCTAAAGGCCTATGCTGTGGCAAATGTAAAAATGTCCTTAATCTTTTTCTAGAATCAGAAAAATCCTGACCCTGCCATTGAATGTGTTCCCTCATTGAGGGTAAAGTCTCCCCAAAGGAAAATTCTTCAGGAGGGGAGGCAGAAGGAATAGAGTCTTCTGCATCTGAATCCTCATAAGGTGAATATGGCCCCTTCCTGATGGTCTGATAAATCGGATCCATCCGAGGAATAATCAGAGGAGAGAGGTTCAGGGGGTTCAGTCCTAGGCCTTTTTTCGGGAGGAGGGTGGGAGGCCCTGTCTGGGTGAGGTTGGGAACCCCTAAATCAAAGCTATAAGGTCCTCAGCAAGGCTGAGAATCTGAGAACTTGAGGAAGGTCTCTGAGAAGTAGATTTGGCAGGTAAAGCTTTTGAAATTTTGGCAGCTTTATCCCTGGAGAAGGCCTTAATAGACATAGAAGCAGGGGGCCTAGCTGCCCCACGTGCAGGAGTAGAAATGTCCAATGGAATGGTGTCGGACAATTCTTGTGCGCTTGCTTCTTCGGTAGGGATTTCTGTAGCCGACTCAGCCGGGGCCGCTCTGGCCTCGGTTGTCGGAGGTATGTTTTCGGCAGAAGTAAGAACTGAGGACTCTGTTTCAGCCGAAACAGTGACACTCGCGGTAGGCCTAACCGTTGTTTCAGCCGAAACCGCGGGCCGCGAGTGTCGGTCCTTTTCCTTACGTTTTTTGGCCAAATGCTCTCCGACGGTATTTTATATGCAAAAGCGGATCCAAAAAAACTCTTCTGCAAACTCCGACCGACGTCTAAGAGTCAGTCGGTTGAAGGAGGCACAGGCTAAACAAGCTGATACATCGTGGTCTGGGCCTAAGCAAGGAAGGCAGTAAGAATGGAAATCCTTATGAGGTATTTGTTTTCCACAAGTTAAACAATTATTTACTTTGTCTGACATCGGCTGAGGCAAGAAAGAGTCCCCAATGGGGTACTTCGCTTTTTTAGAAATCTTTGGTAGCTGAAATCTCTGGATCTGACCGACCGGCACTTGCGAACAGCTTCTGCTTCGGGCACCAGGCGGCAAGAAAGACTGAGGAAAATGGCATCGGCTGATGCCTTTATACCCCAGAAGCTCTGACGTCGGGGAAAGTGCGACATCAGCCGAGGCCAGACCCAGACTTTGGAATCCGGCCGACCGAAGGGCTGCCTGAGGCAGGACAACCCATATGTTATGACTGCAGATGCATCCTTGAAGGACATCTGCCATGGCAACTTGAAGTTCAGAGACCCTCTTGGCAGAGCTAAGAGACATCAGTGAAACATACACAATGTTGCAAAGAAGAGGAAGCAGCAGACTGAAAGGGAGATTGGGTCAGTTTCTCAAGAACAAAATTAAGGTTCCCAAGATGGAGGAATAGGTTTTCTTTAAGCCTGGTGTGGAGGATGCCTTTCAGAAATTGTTTGACCTCAAAATTAGAAGCCAAGTGTACTGACAGGTGGACACTCAAACAGCTGGCAAATGAACTCTAACTGATGAATATGCCAAGCCAGAACTGTGCAACTCACACAGTTAAGAACTTTAGGAATACCCACAGAAAAAAGTCCAAATAATTTTTGAGAAGAAAATCTTCCATTTAGCCATACAGGATTTTCTTGTGGGGGATTTTTCTAGCCTCCTGCAAAAATCTCAAAAAATTGTGTCTAAAGGGAATCAAAACTATCACCCAAAGTGACACCTGAAGGGTGGACAAGTGAGGTTGAATTAAAGACCCCTTGTCTTGTGTGAGCAAATCCATCCTGTGAGGTAACCTGTGAGAACTGCACTGGGCCAGGTGAAACAGAAGAGGAAACGAGTGCCCTATGGGTCAAAAGGGAGTCAAACAGAATTCTGTGCTTGTCCTAAATGATCCTGTGCAGGACTTATAAAAGCAGAGGAAGAGGGAGAAAGGCATAAAAAAATTCCACTCTAGATGACTTGGCACTCTGGAACAGAATTGCAGGAGTTGACTGTTCAGAGGGGAAGCAAAAAGAACAACTTCAGGAAGACCTCTCTGTGAAACATGCATTCCTGTGGATTTGTCCTGGACCTGCTCAAGGTGTCTGCCACTATGCTGTGTTCTGAGGGAATGTAAATCAGCTGAAGAATTAATTGGATGTCAGATTAATATACCCCAAGCTTGAAGCGGCTGTTCATGTACTACACTGAGTACTGTCTGTGATCATCTGTAGAAGCCCAAGAGACCAGAGACAGTGAAAAGCTCATCTCTTTGATGATGTGATCTGCCAACTGCTGAGGGGGTCAGTGGCTTTTTACCCTGAAACTGTATGTGGCCACTCCCCACCCTTAGTCTGAAGCATCCATGCATAACTCTTAAGTAGGGGATGGAGCTTGGAAGGACAGATTCAAGTTCAGATAAATTTGGGGAATCCACCAGTGGCAGTTTTGCTTGAGACATGCCAAAGGTCTAACAGGAAAAATCCAGACAACATCAATGCTTTAACCAAACAGTTGAGATACCACTTGAATTTTTTGAGTATGGGGTCTGGCAAAAGGGATCCCAAGTATGGTGGATGCCATGAACCCCAGAGCTCAAAGAAATTCCTTTGCAGAAAGTGAAAGGAGAACAAAGCAAAACTAAGCAAGCGGGGACAGGACCTTTGGAGGAAGAAAAGCCATCATGGAGATGGTCCAAATTCTGCAAGCCAGAAACACTTGGTCCTGTGAAGGGGTCAACACTAACTTAGACATTTACAGTAAACCCTTGGCTATGAAGGAGAAGCATGGTAAAGTAAAAATCCTGAGGCAGAGGCTGTGGATTGGGGGGGGGGGGGGCTTGAATTAAGAAGTCATCTGACAGAATATCTGAATTTCCTGAAACCTGCAAAATATTACCACAGGGCCAGAAATTTGGTAAAGAACCTTAGTGCTGTAGAAAGACCAAAAGGCAAAGCAGAAAACTGAATGTAAGAAACAGAGACAATGTAAAATCTTCCTGAAAAAAAATGGTGAATAGGGATATAAAGATAAGCATCCTTCAGACTGAAGGATACTAGAAATACCTGGGGAAGTAGAGGAGGAAACAGTTTGAAGGAAGGGACAACACATCCTGAAAAGGAACCTTCAGAAAGGTGAGGATAAAGGAGAGATGCAGAAATGATAACCAAGAACCCTCCCTCCAGAGAACCATAAACATTCTGGAATAAAAACTTTTCCCTTGTTGAGAAGGTGGAACAGTCTGAATAGCTCCTTTATTCAACAGCTCCTGGATGACCAAGGGAAAATGAAGAATCTGGCAAAACAGGGTCTGAGGAAGGCTTGAGAAAGGACAAATTCTAAACCACAAAGATAACCTTTCTGGAAAGCACACAGGACTTGGAGTCTGTAGTGATTTTTTTTGCAGACAAGAAAGAACAAAGTTAATTTTGACCCCGTTTGGGGGGGGGGGTCTGGGAGTCGAACAGAAGACTGTAAGCGAAAAACAGTTTCTGAATTTTAGACAGGCTGCTTTGCTTGCATGTGGATGAAGGAAAACATATGAGTAATTTCTCTAAAATTCAGCAGACAGGAGAAAGACTGGTTTCAGATATTACATAGTTTTTTCCTTATCCTGCAGGGTTTTGAAAAGCTCAGCAGCTGCACAGCTAAAATAATTGAAGTATACAAGAGAGAAATTCCAGTAGCAGCCTTAATATCATTAGGAAAAGTCTGTATGTGAATCCAAGAATATCTTCTCATTATAGAACCTAATGTAGCTGCCCTTGAAGAGGCATCAGCAGCATCATAAATACACTTAGACTGAAAAGTTGCTTGAGAAACAGAACCTAGGATAGAAATGGCTGCAAACTTGGCCTCAAGAGTCAGGCAAGTCAGCCAGAATTCTCCCCAGTTGTGAAGGACCAGGGTGTGCCTAGTCGTGTGTTTGGTAACTGAAGGCCCTGAAGGCTAAGGTAGAAGTAGTCTACACCTTTTTCTCATACCTGCCGACAGCCAAACTGTCCTTATCTGACAGCAAAATCTTGCAGGAGAACACCAGTTTAGAGGGTTTGTCTTTAGACACAGCAACCACTGCAGGGCAGAGGAGCGATTTTTATGACAGAATTTTTGGGCTTCTGGTACCTTGTAAAACCTGTCAGTTTTTTAAGGGTTGGAGGATGGGAATCTGGCACCAAACAAAAGGTGTCAGGAAGACCATCCAAGATTGTGGGCCACAGCTGAAGGCCCTGGAAACTCCATCCCCAAGAATTTATACCACCTTTTTTGGATGCCAGAAACCTGGAAACAATTACTTTTTCTTTATTTACTACTTGACATTGGTTTACTGGGAAGTCCGATTGGGTTCAAAGTACCCATTTTCAGCGGAGATCAGAGAAGAAAACCTTCAAATTACTCAAACTTCGCTCAACAGTCATAGAAAACACAATATGAAAAATCAATATAATACAATATTACAGTACAGCAGAGTAACACTAGAACTCACAACAGAAACAATTTCCAAAAAGAACCAAGATAAAGTTCTAGTGAAGCAGTCACGATCCAAATTTCCTTTTATTGTATCACATAAAAAACAGCAGGTTAATCGCTTTCATCTACACAGTCGTAGACTTCATCAGAACCATTAGCTATATTACAGTACACATATATCAAAAATATTTGAAAAATGTGACAAAGCAGTGTTGGAACACGCTTGGCTACATAATTCTAAACATGCATGGATAATTGGATGACAGTAGACGTGGTGGTTCTAGTCAATGAAAGGGTCATTTTACTAGCAATACTTTGAAGATAATGCGTAGACATGTTATGTCTAAAAGGCAAGTAGTGACACTGAGTATTAGCTGTGATTGAGAAAGACAGATGACTAAACAGGCATTCTTTAACGATCAAGTTATTATACAGTCTTGGAATAAGGAGGAGGTTAGGTACTTGGATAAGGTTGGACAGAAGAAAAAAACAATGCTTGCTGCAGAGAAAAGTGAATGTCAGTAGATTTAGTCAGGGAGACAAAACTAGCTCAGAGAGAAAACTTGACGAGATGACTGAAATCAGGATGTCAAGGAAAAAGGAAAAGTGGCAGGGTAAGGAAAAAGTAAAAGAGCGGTATGGATTTATAATGTTAAAGGGAAGGTGAGATTCCAAAGACATGCATCTGGAGCATTTCTCCCCGGGCCTCCGCTGAAAACAGGCTCTGTGGAACCTAGTCGGACATTCCCGGTAAACAAATGTTAAATAAATAAATTAAATAAAATTAAGAAGAGCGAATAGGTTAAAAGATAAAGTGATGGGAGCAAAGTACATATGCTAACATTGTACTGGTCTGATTACAGACAATAGTAAGGAAGTTTCTTGATTTGGGTAGATACTGGAAGGAGAAAGCAAGGGGGGATAAATAAAGGTGAAAAGAGTAATTCCATCAGGATGTCCCTCATACGAACCACAGTATCCATAAAGGACAATTCCTCAACAGTGGAATCAGGAGAAAATGAAAAACTCTTCATCAGATCCCAAGGCAAGTGAGGAATGGAGTTGACAAGAATAATCCAAGTTTTCCTCACCAGAGCTCAGGTCCCAAATCTTCCTCAGAGGAAATATGATTCCTTGGACATTTAGCAGGAGTAGATGACCAGGGAAAAGTAGCAGGGACAGACCAACCTTGTAGACTGCTATAGAGCCATAAGGACATAGAAAAGCCACAGAGTAAAATCCTGCATATTCTTATGAGTATCTTTGGGCACAGAAGCCACGTCTACATTTTTGCTTTTTCTTCAGAGAAAGATCAGCTTTTACCAATCAGTTCACCTTCTTGTTACATTTAATAAGTATTCCAGGCACTTCCTCCCATACAAGAATTTGGGGAATACACATAGGCCCCTCTGAACCAAAATAACCATAAGTGGTTCTCCCCAGTCTACATCCTTGGCAGACAAAGGCATAGCCTCACATGCAAGTAGGCAGCCCCATGTTATCCTCCAACAGGGATGCAGCATGGGACTGGCAAAAATACAGGATAGTCCGTGGGTTCCTCATTCAAACTGGAGACACACTGAGAAGGCTGGACAGCAGCAGAATCAGGACATGTTTTCTTGGCTTTTTTAAATAGCGACTAAACATCAGGTCTGGCGGATTCTGCCACAGCACTGTGTGCTAGTAATTTTGGGTGCTGGTTCTCTACATAAGCATGAGGAAAGAAGACTTTTATGGAGTCTTAAGGATGAATGCCCGACAGATCTCACACTGTGTATGATCTCGAGTAGCACCCAAACAAAAAATGCCCTGTTAATGCAGCTTTAAGGGGAATCCACCTCCCACACAAATTATCCCTTCCTGAATGAAATGTAAAACAGAAAAATAAGAAACTCCCAGCAGAGTACTTGTCTTTAGAAGCTGCAGTAGATAAACCAGCAGGGCAAACTATTTGCAGAATGAATTCAAAGTTGCATTTGGAGTGGTAGCAAAGAAGATCTGGGCAGCATGCAAGTATATATCACATATATACCTCAAGCAGTGGATGTACGGCATACACCTGATATAGGACACCTGGAAGGTGTAAAGGCTTTGGTATGCTGACCATACACTCTGCTAGCCTAATCAGGATATCCCATCTGCACACAATACTGCGACAGTGATAAGGAAAGACATCTTCAGGGTAGGTCTGCACAGTTAGCCAGAAGCAACTTCAAGAAGTGAAAATTTGAAGGGGACATGGAGGGAGATAGGGAAGGGTGGCTGACATGGACGAAAGATAACAATGATAAATCAGTGTTGTCAAGTACATAATTTTTCCTCTGATGCCTTTTCAGCCCATCTCAACTTGTCAGACACATGGTCTCGGGAGAGAACATTGCACACGCAGAACAGTGGACCCAAAGAAGATCTACATTGAGAACGTACGTCTAATTTCTAATGGCATGAAGCAAGGATGTGAATAAACCTGCTGGAAAGCTTGGGATTTCTCGCCATCATCAGAACTGGAAGAATCAAATGGCTTAAGTTGAGGGTCTGAAGTTTCAAGTGAGAATGACCAGAAGGGAGAGATCAGTCCCAAAACTGGGTCTGGAACCCAGAGAAGGCAGAACAGATGAGGCCACAGTAAGAGAAACTAGAATGGTTTCAATCAGAAAGGGCTATAACAACTACAGTCACTCAGCAACAGGCTGCCTTCTGAAGAAACGATTATCAACAGGATGGGGGGGTGACTACATACAAGGCATGGGGTGGGGGGAAGCAAGCATGCAAATCAGCATTCGTCAATGACTGTCCCTCTGGTGGGATCAGGTAGAAAGCTGCTATATTTGGTGTTGGAAGAGAAGCACAAAGATTGTAGCAGAGGGTTGGCCCAGCAGCTGAATACAAGTGCTACTATCTCTAGGTGGAGAAACCATTCGTGAGGCAGGATGCTTCTTGTCCAAACTGTCTGCCAGAATGAGGAATTTCCCTGGGATGTGTGCTGCAATCAGAAACAACTGAAAGGGCATTGCCCACTGCCAAACGGTGCATACAAACTGGCTATGCCTTGTTTATGTACACCACCAATGCAGTGTTGCTGGACTGAATGGCAATTGCACCCCTTGATTATGTCCTGAAAGGCCAGCAATGCTAGAATGTCTGCTCTCATCTCCATGGCGTTGATTTGAAGACTGGTGTCAGACTGTGTGACCAAAAATCTTAGACCATCCTCCCTTCAAAGTGCACCTCCCCCAGCAGAGGGAAAGTATCACTGGCAACTGTGGCCTGGAGATGAGGAAAAACAAAAAGAATAACCTGCTGAAACATAATGACACTCAAGCCACCACGTAATGTGGCTGCAGCAAATGTTGGTTAAATGAATGGCGTAGTTCATCAACTGAGTGAGAACTGACTACTAAACAAAGGTCCGGTTAAAAACTTGCATGTGAAATCTTGCTAAGGGTAAGACAAAACGGGTGCTGCCATTTAGCCAAAAAGATGGGCAAACGAAAAAGCAGGAGGGATGAGATTGCAGAACCTGGGAGGTTTCAATCTGGAGAGATGTTAACCTTGAAGGAGTCAACTTTGGAATCTGGCTGACCACATCCAGAAGGCAACCAATAATCTCCAGCAACTATACTGGTTCTAAGTTGGGCTTGTAGTTTACTGTTATGCCCAAGGACAGTCACAACTGGAGCAAGTAATCCCTGCCTTTGACAGGGGATGTCCTCATGGAAGCAGTCATGAGTTAATCATCTAGGTACAGAAATACCAGGAATCCCTACAACCCTAGCTAGGCTACCACCACTCAAAACTGGCAATAACTGGACCCTAGGCAGCACTGCAGGAGTCTCTTGGAGTGCGTCACTATTCTTTGTGATAGACATCCTTGAGGTCCACTGAACACATCCAGACATGCTTCAGGAAAGAGAATGGACTGCAGTGTGACCATCCAGTATTTGGTTTGTCTGGCAAATTGATTCAATTTGCAGAGATCCAAAATAGTGGGTCTGAGGCTCCTGTTTTTTGGCACTAAAAAGAATTCAGACTCCAGATCATCTTTTGTCTGGTGGGATCTCGTCAGAAGCAGCTTCTTGATTTCTAATGCTGCTGCCTTTCACTGATGGGAGTTGAACACTGGGAAGGGATCTCAACATTTTCTTTGGAGTGAATTAAAAGGGAATGGTGCAACCTCTGAATAGAAAACACAACATACAAGCGTCTGAAGTAATGGCCTCCCAAGCTTTAGAGTGGAGAACTAAATGCTTCCAGAAAGTAGCAGTGGGGCAATGCTTCAGGAGCATTGAGGCCTTACCAGAAAATGAAGAGTGGAATCCCTGATTTTGTGGACCACCTCTGCCCCTACTGCAGCATCCATTAAATTCTGATAAGCCTTCCAAATTTTTGTCTGCTATTAAATTGCTGCCATTTGATAAGGATAGCAGAACCATGCACAGACTGTGCAAGAAGATTCATACTTCTGCTACACTAGCTTATAAAGCTGTTCTCCATCAGACACACATGACTAGGTACATTTTAACTTTCTTCTCTCAAGCCTGTCAAGCAATTTCTGATATTCCTGATTCTAAGGGGAAGGCCTCTATACTTGCATTGCAAAGTTGCTCACCATTCCACGAAATTAAGTTATGATACAGCTGATGCTTCATCTAGAGCTGCTGCTTTTGGATCAGATTTGAGGAGAAGGTATTCCTGACGTAGACTTCAGCCTTTGCCTGATATCAAGGCTAAACTGATTGACGCGACTAGATAAACATTTCAATGGTGTTGCTGCTGTGTTGCACAACTCCCCGGAAGAAAAGGGCAAAGCCTTACAAGAGTTGAAGTATTTTTGTTTCCCCTGTTCCCAAATTTGAGGGAATTATCTTAAGCCCTCCCCCAAAGGTAAAAAAGGGGGGCAAAAGGGATTCCCCTGCTAAGGCTACCTAAACTTCTACACAGAAGCTTCCGCTTCCTGACAAGCCAGGTGCTATCTAGACTATCCTCTTCTTTTCACAGTTCATTCCTCTTTCTCTGCATCTTTCCCTGTCCCTTCCTATTTAGGTAAAAGTCACTGCAGACTCCTGGATTCTTCCCATAATTCATCAAGGTTATTTCCTGGTTTGGAAATCTCTTCCCCCCTTTTGGGAATTCATCAGGAACTGCCGCCCTTTTTTTCCAGAGGTGCTTCAGGGCCTGCTGGCTCAAAGAACAATTCAGGCAGCTCCAGCTTCTCAGAGGAGGAAAGGGTTTTATCTCCAGAGTCTTCCAGGTCTCCGGGAAAGAAGGCACCTGGAGACCTATTCTGGATTTTCTCAGCTTAACACCTTTTTGAAGGTCTCATCATTTAAACATCATTTCCTCTGCTACTCCTCAGGCTTTTCAAGTTTCCCTGGATCTCAAGGATGCTTTTCTTCACTTTCTTATTCATCCCCTTTACAGGAAGTTTTACACTCCGCTGTTGCTTCCTAGCATTTTCAGGTCTCTGATTGGCCCTTCAATGTTTCTACTGCCCCAAAGGCCTTCAACAAATGTCTCACTCGTGTGATTGTTTTCTGCAGGCTAAGGGAAATAAAGGTCTTTTCCCTACTTGGACAACCTACTTTTTCAGGCATCTTCAAGAGATCTTAATTCAGCATCTACACTTCAGCAATTCTCTCATGCAAAGCCTTGGGATTACTGTACATTTCCAGAAGTCATTCTTGACTCGATTTACTGGGATGCAGAATCCAGACTGTTCCAATGCCAGCATCCCTGCCTCCTCCCAAGGCTTTAAATCTCATAGACTTCTTTCAATCCCTTCTTCCTCTGGCTTCAATCAGAGCCAGAGAACTTAAGGGCTGTAGGTTATGTTTTCCACCATTCCTATGCTCCATCTAGCCAAGCTCCAAATGAGAAAGCTTCAGTGGTTTCTAAAGTCAGTTTGGCTTCAACATTCCCATCCTTTAGATTTTCTAGTCCCTCTACTTCACACAGGAACTTCAGTGGTAGACTCAACTGTGTCTCAACCCAGGGCTTCCTTTTTAACCTCCAAACCCCTCTAAGGGGCTTTTCACAAATGCCGCAGATGGGGGGGGGGGGGGCTCCTTCACCCTATGAAGGTACAGGAGCTTTGTTCACTTCTACAAAACAAAGGCCACATCAGTGTCAAAGAGATTAGAGCTCTTTTGCTAACTGTTCAGGCATTTCCTCCACTTTCTTCTAGGAATTCTCAAGGTTCTCTCAGATAATGTGGTATGTCAACAAGCAAGGGGGAAGACAAGGCCTCATCTCCTACGCAGGTTAGCTCTTCGGGTTTGGGAGATTGCTATCCATATCAAGTAACCCTTCAGGCAGTTTACAGCCCCTCGGTTCAAAACACAGTGGCAGATTAGCTGAGCAGATCCATAACACACTCCCTTCAAGTAGATGCTTCACAGAGATGTGTTTCTGGACGATGTCCACCAGTGGGGTACTCAAGTAGATCTACTTCCTCTGAAAATAACTTCCTCTATATTGTACCAGAGTTCCTTGCCCTCTGGCCTGCAAAGTGGAAAAGCACTCTTTCTTGCAAGGGGATGTTTATTTATGCCTTCCCTCCCCTTCCTCACATTCTGAAAGTCCTGTTCAAGATAAAACAGGATGTTCCCATAATCTTACTGGTGACTCCCTTTTGGTCCAGACAGCACTGGTTCCCTCTTCTGCATCCTGGTAAGGGCACTTAGCACAAGTTACCTCACAGGTAACTCGGCTTCCTTCTTGTGTTAAGCCTCATTCCACTAGAGCTGTGGCTTAGTCTGGTACTTTTCTCAAGGGTTTGGATACTAATTCTATTCTTGAGGCAGCAAACTGGACTTCTGCACATACTTCCAACTTGTAGTGCTTAGTAAAGGTGATTTTCTAGGGCCAGATCTGGTTTTGCCAGGGCCACTCTCTATGGCTTCCTAGAAGGCTCTCCTGGCCCTTCCTGCTCCCAATATTCCTGAGCTTTGCACTCTACCTATAGTGCAGAACATTGTAACAGTGATTTGGAAGGGCACAGTAACAGTTATGCAAAATCTTACCATAACAGTAGGACCCCTCTTTCATAATCAGGTTTTTCCCTCTAACTTCCCT
>NC_056738.1:317275708-317398208 GCF_019279795.1 Protopterus annectens
AGAAGAAAGGTGGTTTTGGGGGTTTCTGTTTTTGGCAGGGTCAGGCCGGGGAAGTTTTTGGAATACACCCTCAGAAGCTGGTGCTTGAACAGTGGCTCTGGACCCATCCAAAGTAGAGACATCCGCAGGTTCCACAGTTGAAGCATCTCACGGCATACCGGACTTCAAATGGGTCTCAGTAGAGGCCTGCAAATCTGAAGTAGCGGGTATCAGGGGCTGCAAAAGTGCCTGAGTACGGGCAAACGACTAGCTTAGGAGAAGCATCGTCGGCAGCTTTGGACCTAGGCGGCCTCTGTCTTTATCTTTGCGTTTTTTCAGAATGCCGCTAGTCGGATGGCTTACTGACGACATAGCTGGAGAACTGAACCAAAATATTTAGAAGCGTAAATATACAGACAACAGATAGTTTTTTGGTTAAATAAGGCACAAAACTGACAGTGAGGTACTTTGTGGTCAGGGCCTAGGCAAGGAATAAAGTACGAATGAAAATCTTTGAGGTATTTGCTTTCCACAAGAAATGCAATTATTAACTTTTACTGACATCGGTAAAGAGCAAGAAAAAGTTTCCCCAACGGGGTACTTTGCTTTAATTGAAGACTTCAGATCTGAAACTCAAAAACTTCAGGAGTCGGCCGACAGGCACTTGAACTGCTTCTGCTTTGGGCACGGCAAGAAAGACTGATGTAATGGCGTCAGCTGTATGCTTTATACCCCTGACAACCTGACATCACGGAAGATGAGACAGCAACTGAAGCAGGACCCAAGACTTAGATAATCAGGCCGACTGAGGGCTACTGCAAGCAGATAACCCAAATGTGATGGCTGCCACAGTGAAACACTAAGAACATCTAGGGGAGAAGCCACAAAAGGAGCAGAACAACCTGAGGGAGAAGTCCTCTTGAGGACCAACTTAGCCCTATGTTTGATGGTTCTGATTCTAAACCCCCCCCCCCCACAGACTGAGCATACTGAACCCAGGTGAGATATTCCTAAGCAATACACACACTTCAAATGTGCATCCTGCAAATGCAATTTGTGCCTGAAAGCCACAGACTCAAACTTTTATCCTTGTTAAATACAAGACACAGAAAACACACCTAGAATACCAAACATCCTAACAAACTGAGACAATAAATACTACGACTAAGGGGAAAAATAAGTTTGCCAAAAAGGGGCAGGGAGTCCTAATGGACAACAGAGAAAAATGCAGAAAGTACAGTTGTGTACACTTACATAAATGTAGATGTCAGTGTATTCACTGTTGCAGTCATCACATTCAGGTTATCTGCCTGCAGGTAAGCCCTCAGTCGGCCTGAATACCAGTGTCTTGGGATTTCTGCGTCAGATGCTGTCGCTTCTTCCATGATATCAGGTTGTCAGGGGTATAAAACAAACAGCAGACACCACTGCATCAGTTTTTCTTGCCCGAGATGTCAGGTGCTTCCAAATAGGAAGCAATTACATGGTATGGAACACCCCCAGCAAAAAGCAAATACCCATGACAATAAGATATGCCAAACAAAAAAGACAGGTAGAAGTAAGGAGAAGTCAGGGGGGCTGGAGGGTAACCAGGACTGCAACAGTGAATACACTAACATCTACATTTATGTTAAGTGTACACAACTGTACTATGTTCTTCTGTTTCACTGTTGCAGTCATCACATTTGAGTTGATTCCCAAAGCTGAGGATGGGTGGAAGTAGTTAAAAACCATTAGGGCTGGCAATCAGGCCCTGTAAGACTGCTGTGGCAAATCTAGCTCTGGATTTAGAAAAGATAGGCAAGTGGTAATGCTTGGTGAAAGTGTTACAGAGCTCCAGGATGCAGCTTCCAGTATGTTCCTGGGAGGGACTTCCCCTGAGAAATTTTGTAGAGGTTGATGTAGCCGTAGTGGAATGTGTTCTGATCCCCTGTCGGGTAGGTTTCCCATGGTGTTTGTAGCAGAAATGGATGCAGTGTGCTATCCATTTAGAAATAATTAGATTTGAAATGGCCTTGCCCACTGCCCCTGCAACAAAGCTGACTAGCAGCTGGTCAGATTTCCTGAAAGGCTTAGTCCTGTCCAGATAGAACCTGAGCTGCCTGTGCACGTCCAGGGAGTGGAGGATCCTTTCCCCTTTATTCTGAGGATTAGGGAAAAAAGTTGGCAAATGAATGGATTGGTTTAAATCCACATTAGATACCTACCTTGGACATAAATGATGCGTTAGTCCTGAGGGAAACGCTGTCCGCATGGCAGAGGCATGAATCTTAACTGAAGAGAAGGATAGGCCTTTGTGGAGCGTTTCTGTTAAGTAATCTAGTACGTGATGTAAGCTGGGCACAGTTGTGTTCATTCCCTGAGACAGGCTGCAGGAACAGTATCTTTTCCACTTTTCCAAACAGGATTTTCAAGTAATAGGCCTCTTGGCCTCAAGAATGACATCCGGCACCTGCTTACTGAGAGTTGCTGGTGATGAATTCAAGGGATGAGCCCGGCTGCTAGGTTCAGGGTCTGTAGACGAGTGCACAAAATCTGGTCTTCCTGCTGGGACAGCATGGAAGGGGTCTGAGGCAGGTGACATGGAGGCACTACTGTCAGACTGCGCTAAAGAAGATACCAGTGCTGGTGTGGCCAGTCTGGTGCAATTAGGACTGTCCTTGGCTTGCCCTGTTTGATCTTTAGTAGAACCTTTGAGAGGAGGGACAGAGGGGGAAAGGGACAGATTGAGAGGCTTTCCCAGGTAAAGGACAGAGCATCCACTTTCCAAGCTTCGCTGTGGGGAGTTCTGGTGCAATATTTGCTTAACTGATAGTTCTGAGGGGAAGCAAAGAGGTCCACCTCTGGTGCCCCTCCATCTGTTCCTCAAAAGTTTAAATATTTTGGGTTTGTTTCCACTACTGTGGGTCCATGAGAATTCTGCTCAAGTCATCTGCCAGTGAATTTAGTTTGCCTGGCAGGAACTGAGCTTGCAGGTGCACTTGGTTGCTCAAGGCTGTGTTCCACAGAGCCATGGCTAATCTGCAGAGTGGGTAGGAATGTGTTCCCCCCACTGCTTGTTTATGTACCACAAAACTGTGGTGCTGTCTATCAAGAATTGCCCTGGAAGAATAAGGCCTTTGAAAGCTGTCAGAGCATTCTGCACAACTAACATTTCTTCTTGATTTACACGCAGGTGCATTTGCTTTGGGCTCCATTTGCCTCGAATGCATTGTCCTGCCATGTGAGCTGACCATGCATAGTCTGAGGAGTCTGTCAGAGTTTCGGTGGCAGGGGGTTGAGTGAAAGGGAGTCCCTTGTTGTGGTAAAAGGCCTCTGCCCACCAAAGGAACTCTGTCTTTAGGCAAGGAATGATAGGAATCATTGTTTCCAGGTCCTGAGAAAGTTGAAACCAGAGACGTTTTAAGTACCATTGAGGTTTCCTCATCTGCAGTCTTGCATATGGAATTAGTAGAATGCAAGAGGCCATGAACCCTAGGGCTTGCAGTATTTTTCTTGCAGATAGCTGGGTGTTGGTGGCCAGTAGATTAAAGTAGCTTGTCAAATTAATTTGTTTTTCTGGAGTGAGAAATGCCATCTAGGAAGTTGTGTTCAAGCTTGCTCCCAGGAATACAATCTGGTGGCTGGGTATCAGATGAGATTTCTTTTCGTTGATGGTGTACCCCAGTGAAGTTAGAAGCCTCTTTACAAATGTCAGGTGCTGTGGTAGCAATTCTTGACCGTCTGCCTGAATCAGGCAATCGTCCAAGTATGGGTAAATTTGAATCATTCTATGCCTACAATATGCAATGGCTGGAGCTAGGCATTTTGTGAATACCCTGGGCGCAGTACATAAGCCAAAGGGAAGTGCAAAGAACTTATAATGCATAGAGCCTGCTCTGAAAAGGTATTTCCTGCAAGATTCCCCTATGGGGATGTGAAGGTAAGCTTCTTTTAAGTCTAGGTAGATAAGGGTATGTCCTGGTAATCAGAAGGGTCAGAGTTATCAGACTCCTGATCTGAAGAATCAGAAGGAAAATCAGTTCTTGGTCTTTTTGAGGAGGAAGGATGACTTCCCCTAATTAAAGTAATAAGGTCTTCAACCATTCTAAGCATTTGTTTTTGTGGCATGTGGGCCTGAGAATGCACTTTGGTTGTAGGTTTCCTAGGCGTAGTGCAAACTTTAGGCCGGAGGAATTCGGTATTTTTGGTTTGAAACAAAGTCGGTTTAATATGAAAATCGGAAGGCCATAATACACCCTCAGAAGCTGGTGCCTGCACAGTGGCTCCGGACTCATCCAAAGAAGAGACATCCGCAGATTCCATAGTCGAAGAAGCATCTCGCGTCTCAGTAGAGGCCTGCAAATCTGTAGAAGCAGGTATCAGGGGCTGCAAAAAGGCCTCACTGAGTACTGGTGGACTGGCGACTAGCTTAACAGTAGTGTTGTTGGCAGTTTTGGACCTATGCAGTCTCTGTCTTTATCCTTACGTTTTTTCAGAAGCTCCGTAGTCGAATGGCTTATTGAAGCCATTTCAGAATACGGAGATAAGAGAGTGAAAGAATTTAGCAACAAAAATAGTCTGATGACAAATAGTTCAGGCGTTGAACAAGGCACAAAACAGACAGTGAGGGACATTGTGTTCTGGACGCAGTAAGAACGAAAATCTGAGGTATTTTCTTTCCAGCGGTAAGACCATTATTCATTTTTTCTGACATCAGTTAGAGCAAGAAATACGGATCCCAAACAGGGTACTTCTATTTTAGAAGTCTTCAGGACTGAAACTCGAAAAACAAATTTCAGGAGGTGGCCGACCGGCACTTGCGAACTGCTTCTACTTCGGGCACCGCACAGCAAGAAAGACCAATGTAATGGTGTCGGCTGCATGTTTTATACCCCTGACGACCTGATGTCATGGAAAAAGCGACAGCATCCAATGCAGAAATCCCAAGACTCTGGTATTCAGGCTGACTGAGGGCTACCTGTAGGCAGATGACCCAAAAGGGATGACTGCAACAGTGAAACATGAAGAACATCAGGCAAACATACACAAGACATAGGATAAAGCAAATGCTAGCTGAATACTACCGTAAGGGAAAAAAAAAACAAACACAGAATGCTGAGATGCCTATAAAAGGAAATGCTGAGTGAAGCTTAGATCAAGCTGCTTACTGGCATAACGGCAGACAAGATCTGGGTGAGGAGCAAGCAGTTGTGGGCAAGGAAGGCAGAGCCAAGTGAGTTCAAAGATTTTAAAAAGTACAGTTTTGTACCTACCATAAATGCAGATGTTCGAAGATCCACATTGCTGCAGTACTTGCATATGGGTAGTCCGCTGTCCTCGGTCGGCCCGAATACCAAAGTATTAGGCTGACGTCGGTCAAGGCGCTTAAAACTGACATCAGGACGTCAGGGTACAAAAGCGCATGACCGACGTCATATCCTCAGTCTTTTCTTGCCCCAGATGTCAGAAGGCCCTAAAAAGAAAGGCCAAAGCCAAAAAACAGCAAAGAACCACCAACCACCCCTGCACTAACCACATTTACAAAATTTACAACCCAAACCACACAACCACCTTGAACTACAGAGGGGAAGGAGGGAGGGTAAACTGGACTGCAGCAATGTGGATCTTCGAACATCTACATTTATGGTAGGTACAAAACTGTACTATGTTCTTCATCTCACATTGCTGCAATCCTTACATATGGGTAGAATCCCAAAGCAGAGGTAAGGGAGGATGGCAAAACTATAAAGCATTAGGAGCTGCCAAAATGCCCTGTAAAATTGCAGTGGCAAATCCAGCCCTAGATTTAGAATAAAGTGGAAGGTGGTAATGCTTAGAGAAAGTATGCACTGAAGTCCAAGTAGCTGCCTCCAAAATATCTTTAGTAGCCACCCCCCTTAAAAAAGCTGTAGAAGTGGCAGTAGCCCTAGTGGAATGAGGCCTAATCCCAGCTGGAATTTCCTTACCATGATGGGAATAACAGAAAGCAATACAAAAACCAATCCACTTAGAAATAGTTTGTTTTGAAACAGGTTTGCCCTGAGAACCCAAAGCAAATGAAACAAACAACTGCTGAGACTGCCTGAACCCTTTAGTTCTGCTCAAATAATATCGCAACTGTCTGTGTATATCCAAAGTGTGCAAAATCTTCTCCCTTTATTTTGGGGTTTGCATAAAAGTAGGCAAATGAATAGTTTGGTTTAAAGCCACACTAGAAACCACTTTAGGCATAAAGGAAGGGTTAGTACGAAAGACACCCTGTCCTTGTGGAAAATTAAGAAAGGCTCAACCGCCATAAGGGCCTGTAATTCAGAAACCCTTCTCGCAGAGGTAATGGCCAACAAAAAAGCAGTCTTCCATGATAAATATTTCAACTCGGCAGTAGCTGCAGGCTCAAAAGGTTGTAGAGTGAGTTTCTCCAACACAAAATTGAGATCCCAAGCAGGAGTAGGAGCTCTACGTGGGGTCTTATATTCTTTGCCCCTCTAAGGAATTGCTTAAACAAAGGATGAGAAAATAATGGTGGGTCACAGTCATAATGAGCAGAAATTGCTGCAGCATGAACCTTTATAGAGGAGAAGGACAAACCTTTGTCCAATAACTCAGTAAGGTATTGAAGAGCAACACTTAAATTAGGTTTAGAAACATCAAAATCCTTAGCTGTACTCCAAATTAAAAATCTCCTCCATTTATCTGCGTAAACTTTCCTAGTACTAGGCCTTCTGGCCTCCAAAATAACACTCAAAACTTGTTGTGGAAGCGGAGACCCTCCAGGGTTTAAAACAGAATATGCCAGGCTGTTAGATGCAGAGAGTGAAGTTTGACATTGAGTAAATGACTGTTCTCCTGAGACAGCAGGTGTGGAATCAAGGCAAAGGCCATGGAGGCTCCCGTGCACAGACTTCTCAGTAATGGGTACCAGTGCTGTCGAGGCCAATCGAGCTATTAAAATCATGGTTGGCTTGTCCTGTCTGACCTTCAGGAGTACCTTTGGGAGGAGAGGCAGTGGTGGAAAGGCATACACGTGAAGAGTGCTCCAATTGAATGAGAGAGCATCCACTTTCCAAGCTGTGGGATGAAACCTTTTTGTGCAAAACTTTGGCAACTGGTAATTTAGTGGAGAAGCGAACAGATCTATGTCTGGAGTTCCCCATAACACTGTCAATTCTTGAAATACATGAGGATCCAATTTCCACTCGTGGGGATCCATAATTTGTCTGCTCAACACATCTGCTAAGGAGTTCTGTGCTCCTGGCAGAAACCTTGCCTGAAGATTTAGCTGTAAACTGAGAGCAGTCTCCCACAAAATCATTGCTTGTCTGCATAGAGGGTAAGAATGTGTCCCCCCCTTGCTTGTTGATGTACCACATGACAGTTGTGTTGTCTGTTTGAATCAACACCTGCCCTGGAAGAAGTAAATCCTTGAAAGCTATCAATGCAAATTGGACTGCTAACATCTCCTTCAAGTTGATATGTAAATGTTGAAGTCTGGCAGGCCACGGTCTTGTACCCATTTTCCATTTAGATGAGCTCCCCAAGCTTTGTCTGAGGCATCTGTCGTTAGAATCTGACTCGCCTCTGGTCGGGCCACAGAGAGTCCCTTGTTTAGGTGACATTCCTGAGCCCACCACAAAAATTCCTTTTGAATGCAAGGTATTATCTGAATGACAGTGTCCATATCTTGGCAGTGTTGTGTCCATACATTTTGAGATACCATTGTAGCTTCCTCATATGCAGTTTGGCATTGGGAAGTACCAGAATACAAGATGCCATGAACCCCAAGGCTTGAAGGACTGTCCTTGCAGTCAGCCTGGACTGACGAGACAATTGATGGAAATAAAGAGAAAGATTCTTTTGTTTGTCCGGGGTCAAAAGGCCATCTGAGATGCTGTATTCAGCCTCACACCCAGAAAGCACATGTCCAGAGAGGGAACTAGACTGGACTTTATCTCGGACACAGAATACCCTAGGCATCTTAACACTGCCATCACATACTGTAAATGATGAAGAAGTTCGTCCTTTCCTTGAGCCAGAATCAGGCAATCATCCAAATAAGGATAGATTTGTATTCCTCTTAGCCTGAAGAAAGCTATCACTGGAGCCAGAACCTTTGTGAACACTCTGGGCGCAGTAGATAAGCCAAAGGGCAATGCAGAGAACTGATAATGAAAAGTCCCAGCCCGAAAACGCAGATACTTCCTGCAACTGGGCCTGATAGGAACATGAAGGTAAGCTTCCTTGAGATCCAGAGTCACCATCCAGTGATCTTTGCCCAGCAGAGGTAAAAGCTGTTGTAACGTCAACATTTTGAACTTGGGAATGTCCAGATATGTGTTGAGGATAGATAAATCCAAAATTGGTCTCCACGTGTTCCCTTTCTTTGGTACTAGAAAGAGGCGAGAATAAAATCCTAGGCCCACTTCTGGCATAGGGACCGGTTGTATAGCTCCTATTTGAAGTAGTAGAGAAATCTGTTTGTGAGCCTCTAGTCTTTGCTGAGGAGGAACGTCTGGCATGCCTTTGAAAGGAGGCAAGGTATGGAAATAAAACTTGTAACCTTGGTGTATGATATCCAATACCCATTTGTCCTGGGTAATTAAAATCCAATTTTCCTTGAAGAGTGCCAACCGTCCTCCCAAAGGTGCTGCCAGGCAAGAAGGATCTGGCAGCTGAAAAAGTAGGACATTGGGCCTGTTTACGAAAGGACTGGCCCCTGCCCTCACTCGAAGATTGTGCAGGTGAATTCCCTGTTCTAGGTCTGAAGGAACTCTGAGCTCTGCCCCTACCACGTCTAGATCTACCCCTAGACTGAGAATCATAAGAAGGATACGTCCACCCCTTAGCAGGCGAATTCCTACTAAACTTCGGAGGCTGAACTTGCAAAAAATCTTTAACAGTCTGCATAGACTTAGCCTTGTCTTCCATTTTCTTCAAGACTGACTCCACAGATGGACCAAACAACACTTCAGACTGCAAAGGAGCATCCAAAATCCTTGTCTTAACATGGTCAGATAAATTCTGATCCTTCAGCCAGGCGTGCCTGCGAAGAACTGAACCAGTGGCAGCCACCCTAGAAGAGGCCTGCACAGCATCAAAACCATGTTGTAAAGAATGCTTACCCACCTGTTCAGAGACATGCACCAAATCTTGTAATTCTTTACACTCAATGCCTTCTGCCAGAGCATCCACCTTAGATTTCAATTGAGAAAGAAGAAAATTTTGATATTTCAACATATGAAACTGGCAATTCAAAGCCCTCATTGCTAAGGTAGAAGATGTATAGACCTTCTTTCCCCATCTATCCAAAGCTCTGGCCTCTTTATCTAGAGGAACCGGATTTTTTACAACAGAGGCCCTGACACCCTTAGGTCCCTGACTAATAGTTTCTGGGTCCGCCCTAGGACTCTTATAAAGATATTTATGAGCCTCAGGCACCCTGTAATACCTATCCGGTTTAACAGGCAGGAGGCAGAGAATCAGGATTAAGTGAAGCCTCTGAAAACACATCTTGCACAACATCCAGAACAGGGGTATAGCTAAGGGCCTATGTTGAGGTAAAAACAAAAATTCCCTAAGCCTTTTCCGTGCATCAGAGAAGTCCTGACCTTCCCACTTAAAATGTTCCCTCATAGAATGAAGTGTCTCTGAAAAGAAAAATCCTCTGGAGGAGAAGCAGAAGGAGTGGAATCTTCTGCATCAGAATCAGAATAAGGAGAGTACTCTTGCAAGTCTTCAGTCAAGACTCTGAAACATCCAAGCCTGTTCCAAACTTTCCAACTCTGGCTCCACCCTAGGCCTCTTATCAGGAGGGGCAAAGAACCTCTAATCAGAGTAATCAAATCTTCTGCCATTTTAAGCATGTGCTTCTTAGGCACAGACCCTGCTGAACTAGGAGTGACACCAACAGAAGCTAAACCTGGCCTGCCTCTGGGAGAAGCCTTGGAAACAGAAGGAGAGGGCCTAACCACCCTGGGAAGGGAGGAGTACAGTAACCTGAGAAGCCCCTTCAGCCTGACCTGCCTCTTGAGAGGCCACATCCTGCAAAATCAAAGTCTCCCCCTGAGACTCCAGAGAAGTCTCCATCGGAACCACCGGTTCCACTGAAGCCTCTAAAGAACCGGCGTCCGGAACGGACGACTCATCTTGCCTGGGTTTAACTGTTTTGTCTTTGCGCTTCTTCATGGAAGCGGGCGCCGGAGAATCCGACGGCATATTATAATTGCACCGCTTACCGAAGACCAGCCTAGCACAATCTAACCTTCGCTTAATAGTGCGCTTATTGAACCTAGCACAAAAGTGACACCCGACTATGTCGTGCTCAGGCCCCAAACAAGGAATGCACAAAGAATGATAATCCCTATGCGGTATCTGTTTCCCACAAGAAATACAATTATTCACTTTTTCTGACATCCGGTAATACACTGAGGCAAGAAAAACAAAATATTCCCAACGGGTACTTAGCCAACTTGGATTCGGTCTGAAACTCCGAACTCGAAAAATTTCAGAACGCCGAACGGCACTTGCAACGCTGCTTCTGCATCGGACCATGCGGCAAAAAAGACTGAGGATATGACGTCGGTCATGCGCTTTTGTACCCTGACGTCCTGATGTCAGTTTTAAGCGCCTTGACCGACGTCAGCTTAATACTTTGGTATTCGGGCCGACCGAGGACAGCGGACTACCCATATGTAAGGACTGCAGCAATGTGAGATGAAGAACATCTGGACAGTGTCAGATCCGAAGACCTAT
Source organism: Protopterus annectens (assembly GCF_019279795.1). Lineage (NCBI taxonomy): Eukaryota > Metazoa > Chordata > Ceratodontiformes > Protopteridae > Protopterus > Protopterus annectens. Next base: position 317,286,419 of record NC_056738.1, read on the forward strand.
AAGCAGAGATCAGACTGAGCAGACATCGGATCAAGGTTTATCAAAGATTAAGTCTAAAGAAGAAAGTTCAAAAGGAGGGCCTGCAAGGACTTACAACATGAAAGGCAAATCCCACAGGAAGAGCCATATTCCAAATGGGAGGACACAATAAAAAGGAACCTTTGAGGAAAAGCCTTGGAAATCTTGAGCAGAGAAGTGAATATTGCCCCTACCAACATGAAAATTCGAAATAGCTGCCAACTGTACCTTACATCATAGAACAAGATCCTGAATAAAATTCGGCAAGAAAATCCAGAACAGACTCTAAATGAGTGGAAAGAAGGATCAAGTCCTCAAGGATTTCACCCATAACACAAAACATCTCCATTTACTGGAAAGCATTTTCCTAGCAGAAAGCGTATGGGACAAAGACAAGATATGCACAATGTCATAAGGACAGCTTGAGAATTGCAGCCATCAAGGAAACTGAAAAAACTTGTGGTTAGCTTGAGAGACTACAGACTGGGAGGATCCAAACTCACAGGATGACAACGGGGATCTAGAATGGGATCCAGAACCCACAGGGGTAACACAAGGTGAAACCACACCCTGAGTATGTCAGAAGGGAGCTACAAGGATCACTGACTCACTGTCATCACATTTGGGTTATCTGCTTGCAGTAACCCTCATTCGGCCTGATTACAAAGTCTTGGGTCCTGCGTCGGTTGCTGTCCCTTCTTCCATGACGTCAGGTCGTCAGGAGTAAAAAAACATGCAACAAACGCCATTATGTCAGTTTTTCTTGCCCCAGATGTCAGGTGCCCCCCTAATGGGAAGCAACTAAATCTATAAATATACAAGGTTATACCTCCAACAAAAAAGCAAATACACCAAAAAGCTTTTGAGCATAGTAAAGGAGAGTAGAGGTATAGCCAAAATAAGAAAGGGGGCTGGAGGGAGGGTAACCAGGACCGCAACAGTGAATACACTCTAACATCTACATTTATGTTAAGTGTACACAACTGTACTACTTTCTTCATGTTTCACTGTTGCAGTCATCACATTTGGGTAGATTCCCTAAGCTAAGGGTGGGAGAAGGAATTTAGATAGCATTAGAACCAGCTATAAGACCCTGCAAGACTGCAGTGGCAAAGCCAGCTCTGAAAATTTGCAGATGGTAATGTTTGGTTAAAGTAAGTACAGAACTCCAGGTAGCAGCTTCTAGGATGTCCCTGGTACGGACGCCTCTGAGAAAGGCTGCAGAGGTAGATGCAGCGGGTCTGATCCCCTGTGGGATAGGTTTTCCATGATGCTTGAAGCAGAAATGAATGCAATGGTCTATCCATTTGGAAATGGTTTGCTTTGAAATAGCCTGCCCCTCTGCTCCTGCAGCCAATGCCACCAGCAATTGGTCAGATTTCCTTCGAGTTTTAGTCCTGTCCAAGTAGAATCTAAGTTGTCTGTGCACGTCTAAGGAGTGAAGTATCAGTTCCCCCTTGTTCTGTGGATTAGGAAAGAAGGTTGGCAAATGAATGGACTGATTAAGGGCCACACTGGATACCACCTTGGAATGAAGGAGGGATTGGTCCTGAGGGACACCCTGTCCGCATGAAAGATGATGAAAGGCTCCACTGCCATAAGGGCCTGTAATTCAGATATCCTTCTAGCTGAAGGGATTGCTGAAAGGAAAGCTGTTTTCCAAGAAATAAATTTTAAATCTGCAGTAGCAGCTGGCTCGAAAGGAGGTAGAGTGAGTTTCTCCAATACAAAGTTAAGGTCCCAGGCAGGGGTTGGAGCTCTCCTGGGTGGTCTCAAATTTTTGGCCCCTCTGAGGTACTGCTTGAGCAGAGGATGAGAGAAGAGGGGAGGTTGTGTGTTATAATAAACTGAAATGGCTGAGGTGTGGATTTTACTGGAGGAAAAAGACAGGCCCTTGTGAAGCATCTCAGTTACATATTGCAAAATCTGAGGTAAATTGGGCGCTGCTGTGCTCATCCCTTGAGATTGGTTCCAGGCAAGAATCTTATCCATTTTTCAGCATAAGATTTTCCAGTACTAGGCCTTCTCACCTCCAAACATCCATCACAGGTTTGCTGAGGGATGTTAAGGGTGAATTTAGGTGATTAGCCACACTGCAAGAGTCAAAGTTTGGAGCAGAGTGTGCAGAATTTGGTTGTTCTGCCGAGACAGTAAGTAAGGTGTCTGAGGCAGGTGCCCCGGTGGAAGGTGTGACACATTGCACAGGAGTGGGTACCACTGCTGGCGAGCCCAATCTGGAGCAATCAGAATCATTTTTGGTTTGTCCTATTTGACTTTTAGTAGAACTTTGGAGAGCAGAGGCAGAGGGGGGAAAGCATAGACGGATAGGCTTTTCCAGCTGAATGACAGAGCATCTACTTTCCAGGCTTTTTTGTGATGAGTTCTTGTACAGAATTTGTCCAACTGATAGTTCTGGGGTGAGGCAAAAAAATTCTGTGCCTGGACTCCCCCATTTGCGTGTCAACATGTTGAAAATCCGCGTTTCCAGTTTCTACTCAAGTGGGTCCATGAGATTTCTGCTTAGTTCGTCTGCCAGAGTATTGAGCTTTCCTGGTAGGAATTGAGCTTGTAGTTGTATTTGGTAGGTCAAGGCAGTGTTCCAAAATGCAACGGCTAGTCTGCAAAGGGGGTAGGAGTGGGTACCCCCCTGCTTGTTTATGTACCACATAACTGTGGTGTTGTCAGTCTTTTTCAGCAATTGTCCTGAATGAAGGTAGTCCTTTGAAGGCAGTCAGTGCATTCTGTACAGCTAGCATCTCTTTCTGATTGATATGAAAGATGCATTTGATTTGGGTTCCATTTGCCCTATGCATTTCCCTGCCAGATGAGCCTCCCCAAGCAAAGTCTGATGCGTCTGTTAGGGTTTGGGCGGCAGGTGGTGGAGTGAATGGCAGTCCCTTGTTTTGGTGGCAGGCCTTTGCCCACCACAGGAACTCAAGTTGCAGGCAAGGTATGATAGGAATCATTGTTTCCAGGCTGTGACAATGTTGACTCCATAAATATTTTAAGTACCACTGACGTTTCCTCATATGCAGTCTTGCATATGGAATTAGAAGGATGCAGGAGGCCATGAACCCAAAGGCTTGCAGAATTTGTCTTGCAGATAAGCAGGGTTTTTGTGGCCACCTGTTTGAAGTAAGTTACCAAATTAATTTGCTTTTCTGTCATAAGGTAAGCCACCTGGGCAGTTGTATTCAAGCTTGCACCTAGGAATGTAAATTTGAGAGGGTACCAGTTGTGATTTTCTTTCGTTTATGGTGTACCCTAGACAAGTTAGAACCCTTTTTACAAACACCAGATGCTTTAGAAGAATGTCCTTGTTTTCTGCCTGAATTAGACAATTGTCCAGGTATGGATATATCTGAATATTTATTTGCCTGCAAAATGCAATTACTGGAGCCAGGCACTTTGTGAAGACCCTAGGCACAGTAGATAAGCCAAAGGGCAGTGCAAAGAACGGATAATGCAAGTAGCCTGCTTTGAAGTGGAGATATCTTCTGCAAGATTCCCTGATTGGGATATGCAGGTAAACCTCTTAAGTCTAGAATTACCAACCAGGCATCTTTGCCTAGCATAGGAAGTAATTGAAGAGTCAGCATCTTGAATTTTGGAATGTCCAGAAATGTGTTTAGAGTAGCCAAGTCCAGAACTGGACGCCATGATTCGTCTTTTCTGGGTACCAGGAAGTCTTTAATATAAACCTTGCCCCTTTTCCTCTTCTGGTACTGGTTGAATAGCCCTCATGATCATGAGGGACAGTACTTGTTTCTGGGCCTCTGCCCACTGATTTGAGGGCAAGTCTGGTCATCCGTTTGGGATTGGCAACGTGTGGAAATGAAATCTGTACCCCTGGGATACTAAAGTCCATTTGTCCTGCGTTATAAGTTGCCACTTTCTTGCATGAAGTGCCAGTTTTCCCCCCAAAGGGGCGGCTAAGAGGTAAGTGCTTGGTAATTGTAGAGGGAAGTCAGACTGTTTACCATAGGGAGGTGCCTTGTTGTTTGCAGATTTGGAGGTGGAGGCACCCCATTGTTTTATTCTAAAAGTCCCTTGTGACTGAAACTTGGAGCCTTTGGAATGTCTGGGTTTGACTTGAGTGGCTCTCGAAGGAACTGGAAAAGACCAGTTCTTAGTAAGTCAGCGCCTACTAAATCTTGGAGGTTGCACTTATAAGAAATCTTTCACAGTTTGCATAGATTTAGCTTTATCTTCCATCTTTTTAAAAACTTCTTCAGCCTTATTACCAAAGAGACGGTCCTGTTGTAAAGGAGCATCCAAAAATTTTGCTTTAACATGATCAGGCAGAGTTTGCTCTTTGAGCCAAGCATGCCTTCTTAGCACAGACCCAGTTACAGCAGCCCTGCAAGAGGCCTCCAAAGAATCAAAACCACATTGCAAAGTATGTTTTCCAATTTGTTCAGCTGAATGCAATAAATCTTGTAAATCTTTATTTTCAGAAATTAACATCATTTTCTGTTTAAGCAATCCCATGATAAGCTGTTGATATTTAAGCATATGAAATTGACAGTTTAAAGCCCTGATTGCAAAGGCTGCACAAGTGTAAACCTTCTTACCCCATCTATCCAGCGCCCTGGAATCTCTATCAGAAGGGGTAGGATTTTTAGCAGTAGAGGCCTTAATGCCCTTGGGACCCTTAGAAATGGTTTCAGGATCTGCAATAGGATTTTTGAAAAGGAATTTGCGAGAGAGTCAGGAACCCTGTAGTATCTGTCTGGCTTACAAGGAGCCAGAGGCAGAGAATCAGGAGCCATACTAGATTCTGAAAAAACATCAACAATGTCTACGACAGGAGGTATAGCCAAAGGCCTATGCTGAGGAAGAAGAAAATCCCCAAGTCTCTTTTTAGATTCAGATAAATCCTGACTTTCTCAGTGGAAATGTTCCCTTAAGGTATGTAAAATTTCCCCAAAAGAAAAATCCTCAGGGGGGAGAAGCAGAGGGAATGGAATCTTCTGCAGAGTCCTCATAAGTAGGTATAGACAAATCCTGTTCAAGAGTCAGAAGAAATAGAATCCTGTTCATAACATTCATAATCAATGTCTTGCCTAGGTCTTTTATAAGGAGGGGGTTGGCTACCCCTGATCAGAGTAATTAAATCTTCAGCCATTTTGATAACTTTTTAGGCATAGGGGCCTGCACATGTAGCCCAGGCGCCGTTTTTTTAGACCTAGATTTTGGCCTTAGTTTTAAGATGGCGTTGGTCTAATATACAAATCTGTAGGCCTGAAAACACCCTCAGAAGCTGGTGCCTGCACAGCAGCTCCAGACTCATCTAAGGTAGAGACATCCGCGGGTTCCATAACTAAAGCATCTCGCGGCATTCCGGACTCCGAATTGGTCTCGGTAGAGGCCTGCGAATCAGAAGTGGCGGGTATCAGGGGCTACGAAAGCACCTCACTGAGTACCGGCGAACTGGCTTTGGAGAAGCGTAGTCAGTTTTGGACCACGTCGGCCTGCGTCTTTCTTTGCGTTTTTTAGGTATTCCGGTAGTCTGATTGCTAACGGGACATTTCTGGATAATTAAATCATGAGCCAAAATATTTAGAAGCAAAAATGTACTGACGTTTAATAGCGCGCTGATTAAATTTAGCAAAAAACCGACAGCAAGGTACGTTGTGGTCAGGGCTAGGCAAGGAATACAGTACAAATTAAAATCCTTATGAGGTATTTGCTTCCCACAAGTAATGCAATTATTAACTTTTACTTGCATCAGTAAGGAATAAGAAAAAGTTTCCCCAGCGGGGTACTTGACTTTTAGTTGAAGACTTTGGTTCTGAAATTCAAAAACGAAAATTTCAGGAGTAGGTCGACCGACACTTGAGAAAGTAGTTTTGTACCTACCATAAATGTAGATGTTCGAGTGCTAATACAGGTGCAGTCATAACAGATGGGTTCTCGTGCCGTCAGGCGGGTCGTTGGTCGGCCGAATTCCAAAGTCTAGGTCCGGCGTCGGTTGTCGTCGCTTCTTCCCTGACGTCAGTGCGACAGGGGTATAAAAGAACCAGCCGACGCCATTTTCTTCAGTTTTTCTTGCCCCAGATGTCAGGTGCCCCCAGAAAGAAGGCAATACACAAAATTATGTAATAATGCAATGCAATATAAACAAAGACCAGTAGTTGCAAGCAAATACACCATAAAAGAAGACCCCTAGAGGGGAAGGAGGGAGGGAAACCTGGACTGCAGCTGTATTAGCACTCTAACATCTACATTTATGGTAGGTACAAAACTGTACTATGTTCATCGTGCATACAGCTGCAGTCATAACAGATGGGTAGAATCCCAAAGCTAAGAAAGGGGTGGTAGGCACTAGGTAGAGCTAGGAGGAGACAAAATGCCCTGCAAGCCTGCAGTGGCAAAGCCTGCTCTAGATTTGGAGTATAATGGTAGGTTGTAGTGCTTAGAGAAGGTATGCACAGAACTCCAAGTGGCTGCTAATAAAATATCCTTGGTGGGCACTCCTCTGAGGAAGGCTGCAGAGGTGGCTGTGGCCCTGGTAGAATGAGTTCTAATGCCTGTAGGTACAGTTTTGCCATGAAAAGAATAGCAAAAGTGTATGCAGTGGGCTATCCATTTTGAGACTGTCCGGTTGGATATTGACTTTCCTTGAGCTCATACCGCATAGGCCACAAAAAGCTGTTCTGATTTTCGGAAAGGTTTTGTTCTGTCCAAATAATAACGCAGTTGTCTGTGGACGTCCAAGGAATGCAGTAATCTCTCCCCTTTGTTTTGAGGATTAGGATAAAAAGTAGGTAAATGTATGGCCTGATTTAAAGCTACCCTGGATACCACTCTAGGCATAAAGGACGGGTTGGCACGTAATGAAACTCTGTCTTGATGGAAGATGATAAAAGGCTGGACAGCCATAAGAGCCTGTAGTTCTGAAACTCTACGAGCTGAAGTGATAGCCAGAAGGAAAGCTGTTTTCCAGGACAAATATTGTAAATCTGATGAGGCAGCTGGCTCAAAAGGAGGCAAAGTCAATTTTTCCAGAATGAAATTAAGATCCCAAGCAGGTATTGGTTGTTTTCTTGGAGGTCTTAGATTCTTAGCCCCTCTGAGGAACTGTCTTAATAGAGGGTGAGAGAAAAAAGGTGGATCAGTGTTGTATTCTGCAGAAATGGCTGATGCATGGATTTTGATGGAGGAGAATGAAAGTCCACTGCTTAGCAGTTCAGCCAAATATTGTAGTATTTGAGATAAATTCAGTTTTCCAGGGCACTGGCCCTTTTTCTCATTCCAAACACAAAAATGTTTCCATTTTGCATAGTAAGCTTTTCTAGTTGATGGCCTTCTGGCCTCCAAAATGACATCCTGCACCTCCTTGGAGAGCAGGGCCTGCTGCGATGCTAAGGAATCTTCCATGCGGCTAGATTGAGTGTTTTCAGCTGACTGTGAAGTATTTTGAAGCTGTGCCGAGTCAGAAGAAAAGGCATTAGACGCAGGGTCCATGGTGGGGAATGCGTCAGGCTCCTCAGGAGTGGGTACCAGTGTTGCCTTGGCCAGTCCGGAGCAATGAGGATCATCTTTGGTCTGTCTGCTCTGGTCTTCAATAGGACTTTGGGCAGCAGAGGAAGAGGTGGGAGGGCATAAACTGCCATTGATGTCCAACTGAAAGAGAGCGTCCACCCTCCAGGCCTTTGGATGGAAGATCCTTGAGCAGAATTTTGTCAATTGATGATTTTTGTGGGAGGCAAAGAGATCTATGTCTGGTCTTCCCCATTCTTGGATTATTTCTGTAAAAACTTTTGGACGCAACTTCCTTTCGTGTGGATCTGTCATATTCCTGCTTAGGTTGTCTGCCAGCGTGTTTTCCTTGCCTGGCAAGTACTGTGCTTGTAGTTCCATTTGTAAGTCCATGGCCATGTTCCAAAGTGACATGGCCAGTCTGCATAGGGGATAAGAATGTATTCCTCCCTGCTTGTTTATGTACCACATAACTGTGGTGTTGTCTGTTCTTATCAATAGCTGACCTGGTTGTAGAAGGTCCTTGAAAGCTGTAATAGCATTTATCACTGCTAGCATTTATTTTTGATTGATGTGAAGGTGCTTTTCTTTTTGGGTCCATTTGCCCTGAATGCACCGGTCTGTCATGTGCCCCCAGGCGTAGTCCAAGTCGTCTGTTGTGATGACTTGATTTGCTTGAGGCTTGCTGAATGGAAGACCTGTGTTTGTTTGGCATGCTTGAGCCCACCACAGAAATTCCTTTTGCAGACATGGAATTAGTGGTATTATTGTTTCCAAACTGTGGCTGTGTTGAGACCATATTTTTTTTAGGTACCATTGTAGTTTTCTCATATGCAGCTTTGCACATGGGATTAGTAAGATGCAAGATGCCATGAATCCCAGAGCCTGCAGGATTTTCCTTGCAGTCAGCCTGGTGCAATTTGCCAGTGTTCTGAAATATTGAATTAGTTGCCCCTGCTTCTCTGGCGTGAGGTAGGTCATCTGGGTGTTTGTGTCCAAATTGGCACCCAGGAAAATTATCTTCCGAGAGGGTGTTAGTCTTGATTTCTCTTTGTTGACTGTGTATCCTAGAGAGTTTAATAACATTATTAAACAAGCCAGATGTTTCAGAAGAATGTGCTTGCTGTCCACTTGGATCAGGCAGTTGTCCAAATAAGGGTATATTTGTATCCCTTGAAGTCTGCAGTAGGCAATTACTGATGCCAGGCATTTCGTGAATACTCTGGGCACAGTAGATAAACCAAAGGGCAATGCAGAGAATTGATAATGGGTTGAACCTGCAAGAAATCTGAGGTATCTCCTGCAATTTTGTCCGATTGGGACATGCAGGTATGCCTCCTTGAGGTCCAATGTTACCAGCCAAGACTCCTTGTCCAGCATGGGAAGAAGTTGCTGTAGAGTGAGAATCTTTTAGTTATGTACTTACCATAACTTCGGATGTATGGGATCCATCTCGCCTACATTCATGACAGATGGGTTCGGAGCCGATCCATCGGCTCCGACTCGGCAACTTATACACTAGCACGAAGTCTCTCATTGGCTGGGCTACTTCCTATCCCAGGATGCACTACACCTGCTTCCCCAGATCTTGTTTGTTCGCTTTCATACACCCATGTAAACACAGAAAACACTATTAGTCACTATAACCAACTAAAGTTCTTCAAAAAAGAACGCCAAGAAAAAAGTGACTACAGCTCCTCTAAATCCAAATGGAAGGGGGAAGGAGGGTGGGTACTTATGAATGTAGGCGAGATGGATCCCATACATCCGAAGTTATGGTAAGTACATAACTAAAAGATGTAATGGGATCCTATCTCGCCTACATTCATGACACAGATGGGACAGCGTCCTAGCACCTACATCCCGGTGGCTCATTGGAACACACTCCTGAGAACTGTGGAACCAAAGGAAGCTCTGCCTCGAGAAACCACATCCAATTTGTAATGAGAAATAAAAGTGTGCGGAGAAGTCCAGGTTGCCGCAGCACAAATATCATCTATTGATAACTTGGAGTGAAAAGCTACGGAAGTAGCCATTGCCCTAGTAGAATGAGCCTTGACTGGAAAGGGAAGGTCTTTATTAGCCTGTGAATAAATAAAATGATACAATCTTTAATCCATTTAGATATGGAGGCTTTTGTTACTGGTTGACCCAATTTGTTCGCTGCAAAAGAAACAAACAACTGATTTGATTTCCGCTTGAGCGGTTCTATTCAAATAAAACGTAGTTGTCTATGTACGTCAATTGATGCAAAGTATATTCTGCTATTGGAGAATTCTGGGAAAAAGACAGGGAGTTCTATAGTTTGTTGCATACAGAAAGAGGAGGCCACCTTTGGTATAAATGCAGGGTTTAATTTCAGTGAAACTCTATGCTTGTGAAAAATCAAATAGGGAGGATCAGAACAAAGAGCTTGAAGTTCTGAAACTCGCCTAGCAGATGTTATGGCTACTAAAAAGGCCGTTTTCCAAGACAGAAATTTTAAATCACAAGTAGCAGCTGGTTCGAAAGGACGGGCAGTTAGGGCAGCAAGAACCATATTCAAATCCCAAGGGGGAACAAGCTGAGATAAAGGAGGCCTAAGGAGCCAAGCCCCTTTAAGGAAAGCCTTACAAAGTTTGTGAGACATCAATGAAGGTTCAAAAGAAGCATGAAAATTAGAGATCGCTGCTAATTGAACCTTAATGGTAGAAACTGAAGAGCCCGATGAAAAAAGAGAGGCCAGAAAATTCAGAACCTCCGATACTGGTGCAGTGAGAGGATCTATACCCCGTTCTTGAGCCCAGAAAGCAAACCTTTTCCATTTACTGGAATAAAGTTTGATGGTGGAAGGTTTATGAGAAGAAGACAGTATGTGGACCACGTCCGGCGAAAGAGCATTGTCTCGGACTAAGGATGGAAGTGGAGTAACCATGCTGCCAACTTCAAGGACCTGAGAGACGGATGACGCCGTCCTGACTGGTGAGTCAACAGGTCTGGCACCGGATCCAGAAACCATGGACCTTCTATCGCATGCCTCTGTAGGAAGGGAAACCAAACTTGACGAGGCTAGTGCGGGGCAATCAAAATCATCTCACTCTCCAAGTAAATGGCCTTCTGTATCACCCTCGGAAGGAGGGGGAACGGAGGGAAGGCGTAGAGAAGACCGGGGGGCCAAATGTGAGTCAGAGCGTCCCTGGGAATCTGAGAAGGAAACAGTGTGAAGAACTCTCTGCATTTCGCATTGTGAGGGCTGGCAAACAGGTCGCAGCAAGGAAGACCCCATCTGTCGAAGATTTTCGCAGCTATACTCTGTTTGAGGGACCACTCGTGGGGTAAAAGACTGGTCCTGCTTAATCTGTCCGCAATCACATTGGACTTCCCCGGTATGTGCGTTGCCATTAGAAAGCGGTTGGTAGCTACCGCCCAGTGCCAAAGTCTCATGGCTTCTCTGCATAGTGGGTAAGACCTGGTTCCACCTTGCTTGTTTATGTACCACACCACCGACATGTTGTCGGATAGGATAGTAATCGGGCCCTGTGGGAGAGCGTGATGGAGAGCTTGGAGTACCAATAGTACCGCTCTCATCTCCAGGACATTGATATGCAAATGCGTTCTTGGATCTGCCATGTGCCTTGGACCGACCTGTCCAGGTAATGACCCCCCCACCCTACCTGGGAGGCGTCCGTAGTGGCAATGGGACGTTGAGGTATAAAGGGTCGCCCCTGGTCGAGATTTGATTGGAGAAGCCACCAACGAAGATCTCGACGGCAACTTTCCGTGATTATGATTAAGTGGTTCAAGGGAAGTTCCTGATAGGACCATTGAACCGACAGTAGCCATTGTAAAATTCGCATGTGAAGTCTGGCCAAGGGAACTAAAAGTATGGTCGACGCCATCGAGCCCAACAGTTGTAGGATCCGATGGGCCGGGGCTCTTTGTAGGGGGAGACAGGATTTGACTTGATCTTGTAAGACCTGAATTCTTGCTGCCGGTAAATAGGCGCATTCTTTTGTGTCTAAGTCTGCCTATGAAAGTAATACGCTGAGATGGCTGTAGTACAGATTTTGCAAATTGAACGTGATCCCCAAGAAACGCCCAAGGTGAACGTGGCTCTGAGCGCTTGGAGTAGTAGATGCTCGGAGGTGGCAGTAAGGAGCCAGTCGTCTAGATAAGGAAACACCTGGAATCCCATACTTCTCAGGTGAGCAGTTACCACTGCCAGACATTTGGTGAACACCCTGGGGCTGTGGTGAGACCAAAGGGCAGTGCTCGAATTGAAAATGACTGGCTCCGGGCGGAAGCGTAAATGTCTCCTGGACTCTTGAGCTATGGGAATGTGATAGTAAGCGTCCTGGAGATCTATGGAGCACATCCATGCATTTTTTTCCAGCAACGGAAGAATAGATTGAAGAGTGACCATTCGGAATTTGGACTTCTTTACGAAACGATTCAATGAACTGAGGTCCAAAATGGGCCTGAAGTCCCCTGTCTTTTTTGGTACCAAAAATAACTTTGAGTAAGTTCCTGATCCGATCTGGTCGATGGGGACAGGCTGGATGGCTCTTTTTTCTAGCAGCTTTGAAACCTCTAATGCTGCCTGATCCCGCTGACTGGGTGGTACGTCCGGGATTTCCCTTAAAGAAAGGGGTGGTTTGTTGAAGGGTATGATATATCCTCCGGAAATGATGCGAAGCACCCACCGATCGCTTGTTATGGATTCCCAAGCTTGTGGGTGTGCAAAGCGACCCCGACTGGCTCGAGTTGCACAGTCGGGCAACAACTCAGGAACGCTGGTTGTATGAAGAACCACGAAAGGAATCGCGGTCTCCAGAGTTACGGGGGCCTCTGCCACCTCTGGGGCGGCGTCTTCCAAAATCCCGCCTCTGGAGGGGGAAATCACTGGGTGGAGTAGAGAAAGACTTTTGGGATTTTTTAAACCACATTTTCCCTCCTCTCCCAGCCTTGGGATAAGGCCTGGAAGGAGCAGAAAAATGGGCCCCAACGGCAGTCAAAGTCTTGCCCTCCTGCTCACACCGAGTTAGTGTGTCCTTCACCTTGGGTCCAAACAAAGATGACCCATCAAAGGGGGCGTCAGCGAAGGAAGACTTGAAAGCCTCCGTGAACGAACACAAGCGTAACCAAGCTTGCCTCCTGAGGGCAACGCCTGTTCCCGCTGCTCTACTCGCCCCTTCGGCCACATACGAAATAAGCCTCATGGACGAAGTTAACGATAGAAAAAGGGTAGTCATCTGTGCCAACAGTCGGGCCAGCGCCTCAGGTAGATTACCAACAATAGAGTCATTTAGCTCTTTGAGAAGATCCCTTTGGAGCCTCGTAAAATGACAAATAGTTCAGCGACCGTAAGGTAAAGGCCGCTGAGGACAGGGTACGCTTCCATCTATCCATACTCCTAGAATCCTTATTAGGAGGATGAATAGACGTCGAAGCCTCTGCCACGTCCTGCTGTGTGGCAGAAGCCACCACCAAAGCATCTACAGGCACACCCTTTGTGAGAAATTCCTTCTGGGGCTGACAAAATTTATTGGGCCTCGCAGGCACCGGTTCCACAGAATCAGGGTGTTTCCACACCCTTCGAGAAACCAAATCAAGGAGTTCATCGAAGGGCGGAGACACCCAGGAGGCGGAAGGCTGGGCCAAAAAGGCCTTGAGGAAGACTGACTCCTCAGCTGAAGGGGTTTTGGCTTGCCAGTCACCTCTCTGTCTCAGAATCTCCAAGATATCTGAGAAGGAGATATCATCCGAAGATGATTTGGGGGACCTTTCTGCGTCATCGAGGTCAGTATCCGATGTAATAGACATCTTGGGAGTCTACGTGCTTCCTCTTACACAATTTCTTCCGTGGGGGTTCGTCCAAAGCAGTTTCGGACGGACCACCCGGAAGAAGGGAACCCCCGATGGGGGTATCCTCAGGCCCTGGGGCCCCGCTGCCGGGGGGTTGCAACACAACAGAGGCACCAGTCTCCAAATCTAGGGACGGTGAGGTAGAATCTTGTTGAACCGGCAAAGGCATGGCCAGCGCGCTCCTCATGGCCTCAAAGGCCGGACCTCCAGAATCCAAGGAGGTCACTGGTCTAGAGGCCACGATGGCACTGGGAATTCCAGCAGCCGATGCTCAGAGAGGAAGACTAGGCACCGAAGCATCTAATCCCAAAGTATTCCCCTCGGGCCCGGCTGAAGAGGTCGCAGTACCAAACCCTGAACCGAAGGACAGGGTAGGAAGCATAGTCGGAGCCGAAAGGCCTGTAAGGGGTCTCTGCTCCGACCGTATGGCTCCACATTGCTCTACCACCACCGGCTCCAACGAGGTTGGAGGAGGAATCAAATGTGTTGGAGGGGGGATTGGCTCCGAAGCAAACTGTGCTGGAGCCGAGACCATTTTAGTAAACACTGGAGATTGGAAAAGCCTCTGTAAAACCCTATCCAGGTCCGAATCGGACAGTCTCGAGGATTTAGAGGAGGTAGACACTCGAGAAGACTTTCCTCTCGGCTCCGAGAGAGAAGGGGACCGGCTCTGAAACGGCTCCAATACTGTCGGCACCGACTCCACCACAGCATGGACCACCATCGGCACCGAAGGAGCCTTCTTCGGAGCCGAGGGGGAAGAGTCTGAGCTGCACACTTCCACCGCCCGAAGCCATTGGAACCGATGGAGGTGATTCACCTTCGATACTCCAACTTGCGGCTCCGAAGGCAATGGAGCCAAGCAGGAGGTACGAGGCAGACCTCGACCCTCGGCCCCAAGTCAGTGGAGCCGAGGAAGAAGAGGTCAATTTAGTCTTTTAGAGGTCGGCTCCGACGGACTTGTCGGTGCCGACGATCTTTTCTTTTTGGAAGCAACTGGAGGATTTAAGGCTTCCTCAAACGAAGGTTTTATAAGCCCTTTCAAAATCAACTTGTTCTTGCGTTCTTGAAGAACTCTAGCAGAGAAAGCATGACATACGCTACAAGTCTCTTGTAGATGTTTCGGCCCCAAACAATAAACGCAGACTGAATGACTGTCTGTGATTGACATTTTATAACTGCACCGAGTGCATTTTTTAAAACCTGACTTGTGTTCCTTGGACATAGTACAGGCCCTAAACAAGTATGACTTTAACACAATTAGTAAGCACTATCACAAAATTGCGCCAACTGACAAGCGCGAGACACACTGGCGCGAGTAAGAAAAAATTTTTACCTGACAACAAACAGACAAAACAAGTCCAACGGCCCAAAGCCCATTTAAACGGGCTTGGCCCGAAAACAATTAACCACAAAAGGTAACAAGAGTTAAATAGCACACAAAGGTAGGGCAAAGGCCCTCTAACTTAAACGGGCCTTGCCCGACTGAAAAATTAAAGTACCAGAAGACACTCAAACACTCAAAAGTAACAAGGAATAACAAGGAATAGCTGTTAAAACAGCTGTTTGGTTAATATATGACAAAAAAACCCCAAGGTCAAAGACCAATAAAGGTAAAAGAACCACTTAGCTCCAGCCAAGTCGAGACCACGTCCAGCTTGTAAAGCGGCAAACGAGATCTGGGGAAGCAGGTGTAGTGCATCCTGGGATAGGGAGTAGCCCAGCCAATGAGAGACTTCGTGCTAGTGTATAAGTTGCCGAGTCGGAGCCGATGGATCGGCTCCGAACCCATCTGTCATGAATGTAGGCGAGATAGGATCCCATTACATCTTGAATTTTGGTACGAGTAGGAATGTGTTTAGGATGGAAAGATCCAAAATAGGTCTCCAATCTTTTCCCTTCCTTGGCACCAGAAATAGCCTGGAATAAAAACCTTGACCTTGTTCTTGTGTAGGTACCTCTTTAATAGCTTTCATGTTTATAAGATCTGAAATTTGCTTTTGTGACTCTGCCCTTTGATTGTGTGGCAGGTTTGGCATGCCTTTCATTTTTGGAAGGGTATAAAAATGGAATTTGTAGCCTCTGTTTATAATGTTCAGGATCCATTTGTCCTTTGTGACAATGCCAATTTTTTGAGAACAGTGCTAGCTTTCCTCCTAAGGGGGCTGCCATTTGAGACCTGGTTGGCATGCAAACGGGAAAGTCATTGGTTTTGCTTTCTGAAAGACTGCGAGTTGTTACCACCTCTTTATGTAGGAGCTTGCCATTGTCTGCCTCTGTACGAGCCTTGTGTTTGTCCTCTGCCCCTCGGGCGCCTGTATCTGCCTCTTTGGGGTCTGCCTGTGGCAGGAAAAGACCAGTTTTTGGAAGGCCAGTTTCTACTAAAACGTGGGGGTTGAACCTGCAGAAATTCTTTCACAGTTTGCATTGATTTATTCCATTTTCCGTAATACTTCCTCAGCATTTGCCCCAAATAGTACATCCTTTTGAAGAGGGGCGTCTAGTAATTTAGCTTTGACATGATCAAGCAAGGCTTGTTCCTTGAGCCAGGCATGCCTACGTATGACTGAGCCTGTAACAGCAGCTCTACATGAGGCCTCTAGAGCATCAAAACCACATTGTAAGGTATGTTTACCCACTTGTTCTGCACTATGCATCAAATCCTGCAACTCCTTCATGTCTGGTTGTTCAGGTTGTGACATTTTACTTTTCAATTGAGATAACAGAAACTGTTGGTATTTTAGCATATGAAACTGACAGTTTAAGGCCCTCATGGATAAGGTAGCCGAGGTATATACCTTTTTTCCCCACCTTTCTAAGGATCTGGAATCTCTCGGAAGGCAATGGGTTTTTGGCAATGGAGGCCTTAACTCCCTTGGGCCCCTGTGAGATAGTTTCTAGGTCAGCAGCATGGCTTTTGTATAGAAATTGGTGCGAGTCAGGAACCCTGTAGTACCTGTCGGGCTTAACTGGAGCTGGAGGAAGAGAGTCCGGGTTAAGGCAGGCCTCCAAGTAAACATCTAGGATGTCCAGGACAGGAGGTATAGCCAGAGGCCTGTGCTGGGGTAACAAAAGAAATTCCCTGAGCCTTTTCTTGGAATCTGAATAATCCTGGCCTTCCCAGTGGAAGTGTTCCCTTAAGGTATGCAGAGTTTCACCAAATGAGTAATCCTCAGAGGGGGGATACAGAAGGACTAGATTCCTCTGCATCAGAGTCTTCAAAAGGGGAGTAAGACTGTTCCTGACAGAGTGCTCAGAAATAATGGAGCCCTGATCAGAGGAGGGGGAATCTTCCTCCACTCTGGGTCTTTTGTCCGGATGTGGCCGAGAACCTCTGATTAGAGTAATTAAATCCTCAGCCATTTTAAGCATCTGTTTCTTAGGCATGGGGCCTGGAGATGGGCCCTGTGTAGCTTGTCTCTTAGGGTGCATGGTAGCTTTAGACTTGGTGAAAGCCTTGACGGAGAAAGAAGAGGAAGGTCTGAAGACACCTTGAGTGGAGGTGGACCTGTTCACATTCTGTGTTTCAACGCCAAGCGTGGCTTCAGTACCTGTAGTCAGGGTGTGGGCCGAGGAGCCTGCGACCTCGGGTACAGAAGACACCGCCAAAGATGTGTCGTCGGTAATCTGGGGCTGCGTAGGCGCCTCACTGAGAACCGGACCACGTGTAGTCGGCTTTGGCGTGGTGTCGGTCGAGGTCACGGGCCTCGAGTGTCGGTCCTTGTCTTTGCGTTTTTTTAGACAAAACCGGGGTTGGAGTATCCGACGACATGGTATAGTTAAATGCTTTCCCAAAATAATGCTGGGCGAACTCCGCCCGACGCTTAATAGTGCGTTTGTTGAATGTAGCACAAAAGCGACAGACCGAGACGTCGTGGTCTGGGCCTAAACAAGGTATACAGAGGGAATGGAAATCCTTATGCGGTATTTGCTTCCCACAAGAAATACAATTATTAACTTTGTCTGACATCGGTCTGAGGCAAGAAAAAGTTTCCCCAACGGGGTACTTAGCTTTTAAGAAGACTTTGGTTCCAAATTTTTCGTAATCTCAGGAGCTGGCCGACCGGCACTTGCGAACTACTTCTGCTTCGGGCACTGCGCGGCAAGAAAGACTGGGAAAATGGCGTCGGCTGGTTCTTTTACACCCCTGTCGCACTGACGTCAGGGAAGAAGCGACGACAACTGACGCCAGACCTAGACTTTGGAATTTGGCCGACAGAGGACCCGCCTGACGGCAGGAGAACCCATCTGTTACGACTGCAGCTGTATGCACGATGAACATCTGCTTCGGGCACCGCGCGGCAAGAAAAACTGATGTAATGGCGTCGGCTGCATGTTTTATAACCCTGACAACCTGACATCATGGAAGAAGGGACAGCAACCGACGCAGGATCCAAGACTGTTAATCAGGCCAACTGAGGGCCACCTGCCAGCAAATTACCAAAATGTAATGACTGCAACAGCAAAACACAAAACATCCACTGAGGTGTGATCACCAACTACCAAACTTTCATGGACTCCTGACAGGGGATAGGAATGTGGTCCCCCTTACTTGTTAAAATACCAGACACACAATTATCAAAACCACACCACTAAGGAGGATGCCCTGAAAGGCCTGAGGACAGCCCTCATCTCCAGAACACGAATGAGAATGCAGACCAGGACCATTAAAATCCTCCTCCCTGTGAAGTGTCCCCCCAAAATGGAATCCATGGCGTAACTGTGGCATCGGGAAAGGGAAGAAAAAATGGTCTCCTGTTAGTCACTAACGGAAACTGTAATGACCATCGAATCAGACCGCAATACACCATTGCCAATATCACATTATAGTCCACTGGATACATCAAACGACCACTGCAGGAGTCCATTACAGAGCCCTCATATGGTACCTCGCTAAAGGAACCAACCCTATGAAGCTGCCACGTGACAAAGGAGTTAAGATCACATAACCTGTAGGGTTTGAAAGGGCAAGTACTGATGGTACCTGGTATCCAAGGTTGATCACTCTGGAACTTGTGAGCCTGGCAATTTGACCAACAGTATCAGAGTGGCAATCTATAAATTCTAAATGTCTGAAGAGGTTGTAGACTTTACTTTAGATAACTGACTGTAACCGCTAACTAGCCTCATAAATGGAGTAAGTTATCTCTGGCCATCATCATTACTGATGCTCTCATGACTGTACCGAGGAGCCACCAGATAGGGAAGGGAAGCAAGAACTTGCTAAGAGCCTGAGCCCCTGCACATCGCCACCATGCAGATGGTGGTGAATGGTGGGGGGTGGTGAAGAGAACAAGCGGTCTGGTGATGAAATATGTCTCTCCTGCCGGCCTCAAACCTGCTCCTGGAAACCTCCTGATTGATAAGAGATGTCTTGATAAGAGATGAGGTCCGGACAGCTGAATGCATCATGACCATCTGGATTTCTACACTGATAAAATGATTAATTCAAAAACCAAAATGGGCCTGAGGTCCTTATTCTTCTCAGGCAAGGAAAAAAAAAAATAAAAAAAAAAAAAAAAAAAAAAAAAAAAACAAAACTGTAGAAAAAGAAAAAAGCAAAACTTAAAGTGAACCAAACAAAACTGCTCCAAAGAGAACTAAAGCTTTTGGCCAGTTAAAAACACAGGCTACCTCTGGCTTTTGTTCCTACAAATGATCTCTGCAAACAACCAATATTTTGTTAAAATAAGGACATCTCTGCAAAATAAATTAAAATGAATCAGCATTTAATCATTTTAAACGTTTTTTTTAACATCAAAAACATTTTAAAGTAAAAAACAATTGATTTAAAATATAAAATTATTTTTCAAGCATATATTAAAAATTAAGATTAAATTCAAATCTTTGATAACCTTTAATTTTGTAACCAATATCTTTTAATGTCCTTATTTCCATTCCCACATTTAATAGATTTCAAAGGTATAAAAAAGAGTGCATATTTAATTCTAAATTATAATAGGAAATTCTTTTCATTAATATATTTAATGGATGACATACTTATCTTGTTTAGGGGATGAGAAGGACGATGTAGGGTACACATAGGAATTGAACATCAACCTATAAACAGACCTTTCAATGCATCACAATGAAAACAAAATATACCTAAGAATACTGGATTTGACAATAGACTGACTCTTAAAGAATAATATAGTGTTATTAGAAAAATATACCTTTCGGCAGCCACTAAACAATAATCAAATGATCAGCACTAATGGAGTAAGTGTAGTGTGGTGAAAGGGTGTGGTTTTTGTGTTGAGGTTATAGGATGTATTGATGAGGAATAATTTCAGGAATTAAATCTATAGTTATATATTTAACATATTTGTAAAAATTTATAAAGATTTTCCAAAATAAATATTGGAAACAGTTAAAAAAGTTTGAAAAAGCAAGGGGAAGATTTTTGGACAAGAAAAGGGAAAAAGAAAAAAAGTTCGTTGGAGAAAAATCTTGGAAAGAAGAGTGGCACCAATAATATCAGAAATAATTGAACTTGGAAACTGAACTTGGAAACAAGAAACGACTTGAAAAGTAGGATTGACCACAGGTGTGTAAAAACAAATAAATGAAAAACAAAACAAAACAAAAAACGGGAAAAAACAAAAACATGAAAAAAAGTGATGTTTAACAAACCTGAATATTTTGGAGGGGGTGTGTCAACTTGCCCAATGTAGGGTTTAGGGATATATCAAGTGGTGTTTTTGTGGAGGTGTTATGTGTAGGGATGAATTCCTGTAATAACAGGAGGGTGCCTGTATACTTGGAGGATTCTATAACAGAAGGTTATTATTTTATTTGATCAAAGGACATTGATAAAAGATTATTCCTCATTAACCTTTCTGGCTACAAAGATGTTTAAAATATTTATTTTGACATCATCCAGAATCTTAAATTTAGTGGATTTATATTTTTCTCAGAATAAGTATTGGTGGAAAATTATATTTTTTGGAACTGTGGAATATTTTGGATATGAGTGCTGTTAGATGAATAAATTTTAATTGGATAATCATGAGAATGTTGATTTTAACATTAACTTTTAATTACAATTTTTTGTACAATTTGTATAAAAATAAATTATATTTAATTTTTAAAATATTTAATTGGATATTGGTAAATAATGTATAAAAAAAAAATTTTTGTATATACTTAACAACAATAAGGGTTATCAAGCTAACCAACTGTATATGTTATAAAAGTGTAACTTAAAGAAAACATAAATATGGGTAGTTTGTTTAAATCTTATCTTTGCTGTTTTTTAATTAATTTAAAAAATGGTTATTGTTTGTTTTTTCAATTTAAAACTGCTAATATATCAATTTTAAGTTGTTTTTTTTTTCAAAAAAGTTAGTAACAGTCTGTTTAAATGTTGAGGACTGCTAATCATGGAGATCATTTGGTAGTTGCTCTGTTTCTGTTAAAATCTTTGCAACTTTGCTTATTGCTACAATACTCGTAAGCCTGAGCAATTTTTTTAAATTTTTAAGTAAAATCTCCTAGATTAACTGTTCTCTTCAAAAGGAACCTGCGTGCTGCCAAATGAAGCTTCACTTTGAACTTCTTTAAAAAAAATGCCTGCAAAGTCTGGATGCAACTGTTAAAAAACCTGTGTGGGAAAAAGTCTGTGAAAAAAATTAAAAGAACTGGGTCTGAAAAAAAAAAGAAAATGGTACAGTCTCTGGATATAACCATTAAAACCCATGTGTGTGAAACAAATCTCCCTGCTACTGGAAAGCAACATTTTGTCAACTGCAAACATTCAGGAGGCGTGCAAAAGGGCCTGCCTGAGAAGGCACTCCAGTATGGTCTCCCCCTGGACTTGGGGGGGGGGGGGCCTAAAACAGCCTACTGGGAAGACTGCCGACTTTAACAGATAGACATATGCCCCTCTTCTGGCTCCTCAAAAAGGTTCACCAAGGGGTACCAAAATGCACTCCTATGGCGAACAGTCTGCCCCTCTTCCTCGTTCCTAGTAACAGTGTCATCAATCTTTGGCCCAAACAAGGAAGAGCCATCAAAAGAGCCTTAATAAAAAAAGATGCCATTAAGCAATCTGCTAAGTTGCATCCAAGCGTGACAACGCATGGAAATGCCGGAGCCAGCAGGTCAGGGTGCTCTATCGGCTGTATTCAAAATGAGCCTCATGGAAATGGTGACAAACAGTAGGGTAGACAGTCTCCAGAGTCTTATGAATTTCCAGAGACAGCTGCATCGCAACATTCCTCAACACCTCAGACATCAGATCACACTGAAGTCTGGTCAAGTAAAATCAACAGTTTAGTGCCCTTAAAGCAAATGTCGTGGAGGCGTAAGATTGCTTCCCTAGACTGCCTAAAGCTCTGTTCAGGGGATGGACTGGGGAACTCTTCTCAGAAATTTCCTTCTTGGTGGTGGCCACCACCATAATCACATCCACAGCTAGACCCTTACTCCAATGTAGTGGATCCTGGGGGTGGGGGAGGGGGCAAGAATTCTGTCAGGAGTCTTAGGAATAGGTTCCAATGTGTCTTGTTCCTTCCTCGTCCTCCAGGACACTGAGCTTACGAGTGCACCCAAAGGAGGAACCATCCAAGGTGTAGATGGGCCAACACTGAGGGTCTCCAAAAATAGACCCCTCTGGAAAGGGAGCTTCAGTGGTACAGCCCTCTCACTGTTAAAAGTTCTAAGAGGTCACCAAAGGAGGTGTCAATCCTGCGGAGACTTGAGGGACCCTCTCCTTTGGAGGTCAGTATCCTCTGTGAGGGACTCCTCATGAGAATAGAGGTGTTTTCTCCTGCACTAACTCTTCCTTGAGATCTCCTGCTCCAGCAAAGTTGGAGGAGAGGAGGAAAAGGCAGGAAGCCTGACCAGTAGAGCAGACCGTAGACCAACTGGCATAGGCTGTCCTGGAGCAGGCTGATAACTGGTCGCAGGCCCAGATGTGCAAGGGGATGGAACACTGGCTAAAGATACCAAACCCATGTACTTGGAGAACATCCTAATCACGATGTCAAAGGCAGAAGCAGATGCTGGTCTCCTGGAGCCAACCGTGACTAATATCCAAAGATACCAGAGACAAACCCAAGTCCATGGAAGCTACTTCTCACTCAGATATAGAGATCAGAGCAGAGCTGTCAAATGTTGTAGCTCCAAGTTGGAGGGGTGATCCCAAAGCTTGGACAATCAATCCAGACCCAAAAAAAAGCAAATGTCAAATAAATAAAAATAAAAGCCAGTCTTGATGAGACAGCCCCAAGGTCCGGTCAGCTCTAATGCTAGAGATGACACCAACGTAGGAGCTGGAACAGGCAGCCACCCTATCTCATCTAGCACGAAGGGTGGTAATACGGCCGGGCCCAAGGACCCTGGATCTAAAAGGGCCAAGAGAGGAAAACAGGGTGATGGAGCCAAGGTTTCCACTGACCCTGATGACCAAGAAAACAAAGCTACCAAAAGGGGTTTGAAGGGTCACTTGAGGCCAAGGAAAGTACAGTTTTGTACCTACCATAAATGTAGATGTCCGATAGGTATGCATCTGCAGTCATAACATATGGGGTTGTCCTGCCTCAGGCAGCCCTTCGGTCGGCCGGATTCCAAAGTCTGGGTCTGGCCTCGGCTGATGTCGCACTTTCCCTGACGTCAGAGCGTCTGGGGTATAAAAGCATCAGCCGACGCCATTTTCCTCAGTTTTTCTTGCCCCAGATGCCAGGTGCCCTCTAGGAAGGCTAAATTTGGATAAATGCTGAAAAGTTCCAAACATTTGCAAATTATATACATGAGTAAAACAAATACACCATAATAGATTCCCCCAGTTAGCTAAAAGAGGGGTAAGCACCCTAGGAATACCAAGAGGGGAAGGAGGGAGGGTAATTCTGACTGCAGATGCATACCTATCAGACATCTACATTTATGGTAGGTACAAAACTGTACTATGTCCTTCAAGGATGCATCTGCAGTCATAACATATGGGTAGAATACCATAGCCAATCTGGGGGAGGAGGTACTAAGAAAAGGATGGTGTAGTTAAGATCCCCTGCAGGACTGCAGTTGCAAACCCTGCTCTGGATCTAGAGTATAAAGGTAGATTGTAATGCTTGGCAAATGTATGCACGGCGGTCCAAGTAGCAGCTTCTAAAATGTCCTTGGTAGCCACCCCCCCCGTAGGAAGGCTGTAGTGGTGGCCGTGGCCCTTGTGGAGTGAGGCCTGATATTTTCAGGAACTGTCTTTCCATGAAAGGAGTAGCAGCTTAATGCAATTTCCTATCCATTTTGAAATTGTCTGATTGGAAATTGCTCTTCCTTGCACCCCAGTTGCATATGCTACAAAAAGTTGGTCAGTTTTTCTGCTAGTTTTTGTTCTGTCCAAATAGTAGCGTAGCTGTCTGTGTATATCCAGGGTGTGCAAAAGTTTTTCCCCTTTATTCTGTGGATTAGGGAAGAACGTAGGCAAATGAATAGCTTGGTTCAAGGATACCCTAGATAACACCTTTGGCATAAAAGTAGGATTGGTTCTTAGTGACACTCTGTCCTGGTGGAAAATAAGAAAAGGCTGTACTGCCATTAATGCTTGTAACTCAGATACTCTTCTTGCTGAAGTGATTGCCAGAAGGAATGCTGTTTTTCAAGATAGAAACTGTAGATCCGCTGATGCTGCTGGTTCAAAAGGAGGAAGTGTCAGTTTTTCCAGCACAAAGTTGAGATCCCAGGCAGGTAGAGGGGGTCTTACTGGAGGTTTAACATTTTTGATCCCTCTCAGAAATTGCCTGAGGAGAGGGTGTGAGAAGGTAGGTGGATCCACATTGTATTCTGCTGAAATTGCTGAAGCATGAATCTTAATGGAATAGGACAGGCCATTGTGGAACAATTCTGCTAAATATTCTAGGATATGTGCTAGGTTTGCCACTGTGACATCTGTGCCTTTTGATGTGCTCCAAATGAGAAATCTTTTCCATTTAGCTGAGTATGTCTTCCTTGTGGAAGGCCTGCGAGCCTCCAGGATAATGTCCTTCACCCTCTGAGATAAAACAGTTTGATTGGGATTTAAGGAATTTTCCAGGCAGTTAGCTGCAATGTTTTCAAGTTGGGATGCAGGGTCTTGAAATTGTTTTGCGTTAGAAGAAGAGGCCATAGGGGGAAGAGACCATGATTCTGCCTGAGACATGCTTCTCAATAGCGGATACCAGTGTTGTCTTGGCCAGTCCAGAGCTATTAGTATAACTTTTGGCTGTTCCTCCCTGATTTTCAGTTGAACCTTGTGCATCAATGGGAGAGGTGGGAAGGCATATACTGTTAGGGCTTTCCAGCTGAAAGAGAGAGAGTCCACCCTCCAAGCTTGTGGGTGGTATGTCCTTGAGCAGAATGTCTTCAGTTGATGGTTGAGTGGGGAGGCGAAAGTACAGTTTTGTACCTACCATAAATGTAGATGTCCGATAGGTATGCATCTGCAGTCATAACATATGGGTTGTCCTGCCTCAGGCAGCCCTTCGGTCGGCCGGATTCCAAAGTCTGGGTCTGGCCTCTGCTGATGTCGCACTTCACCCAACGTCATAGCTCCTGGGTTATAAAGGCATCAGCCGATGCCATTTTCCTCAGTGTTTCTTGCCCCAGATGCCAGGTGCCCTCTAGGAAGGCTAAATTTGTATAAAAGTAGAAAATTCCAAACAGTAGAAATCAAAAAGTGTATATACATATATACATACAAACAAATACACCATAATAGATTCCCCCAGCTAGCTAAGAGAGGGGTAAGTACCCTAGGAATACCACAGAGGGGAAGGAGGGTGGGTAATCCTGACTGCAGATGCATACCTATTGGACATCTACATTTATGGTAGGTACAAAACTGTACTATGTCCTTCAAGGATGCATCTGCAGTCATAACATATGGGTAGAATACCATAGCCAAACTGGGGGAGGAGGCACTAAGATAATAATGGTGTAGTTAAGATCCCTTGTAAAACTGCAGTTGCAAAACCTGCTCGGGATCTGGAGTATAAAGGAAGATTGTAATGCTTGGCGAATGTATGCATGGAGCTCCAAGTAGCAGCTTCTAAAATGTCTTTGGTAGCCACCCCTCGTAGGAAAGCTGTAGTGGTGGCTGTGGCTCTTGTGGAGTGAGGCCTGATATTTTCAGGAATTGTCTTTCCATGAAATGAATAGCAGAATCGAATGCAATTTCCTATCCATTTTGAGATTGTCTGTTTTGAAATTGCTTTTCCTTGCACTCCTGTTGCATATGCTACCAGAAGCTGGTCAGATTTTCTGCTGGCCTTAGTTCTGTCCAGATAGTAGTGCAGTTGTCTGTGTGCATCCAAGGTGTGTAGTAGTTTTTCCCCCTGTTCTGTGGGTTAGGGAAGAATGTAGGCAAATGAATAGCTTGGTTCAAGGATACCCTGGATACCACCTTTGGCATAAAAGTAGGATTGGTTCTCAGAGACACTCTATCCTGGTGAAAGATAAGGAAAGGCTGCACTGCCATTAATGCCTGCAACTCGGAAACCCTTCTTGCTGAAGTGATTGCTAGCAGGAAGGCAGTTTTCCAAGATAAGAACTGTAAGTCTGCTGTTGCTGCTGGTTCAAAAGGGAGAAGTGTTAATTTTTCTAGCACATAAT
Organism: Protopterus annectens; assembly: GCF_019279795.1. Classification (NCBI taxonomy): domain Eukaryota; kingdom Metazoa; phylum Chordata; order Ceratodontiformes; family Protopteridae; genus Protopterus; species Protopterus annectens. The sequence goes on from NC_056738.1 coordinate 317,312,354, forward strand.
TGAGATCCCATGCAGGAAGAGGTGGTTTCCTTGGAGGTTTTACATTTTTGATCCCTCTCAAAAATTGTCTGAGGAGAGGATGAGAGAAGACAGGAGGATCCATGTTGTACTCTGCTGAAATTGCTGATGCATGAATCTTAATGGAAGAGTAGGACAGGCCATTGTGGAACAGTTCTGCTAAGTATTCTAGGATGTGTGCTAGGTTTGCCAGTTGACATTTGTTCCCTTTGCTGCACTCCAAATGAGGAATCTCTTCCATTTTGCTGAGTATGCCTTCCTTGTGGAGGGTCTGCGAGCCTCCAGGATAATGTCCTTAACCCTCTGAGATAAAACAGGTTGGTTTCGTTTTATGCAATTTTCCAAGCAGTTAGCTGTAGGGTTTTTAAGTCTGGATGCAGGGTCCTGTAGTTGTTCTGCGTTAGAAGTAAAGGACATAGAGGTAGAGGCCATGAGTACGTCCGAGACATGCTTCTCAGTAGCGGGTACCAATGCTGCCTTGGCCAGTCTGGAGCTATCAGAATTACCTTTGGCTGTTCCTCTCTGATCTTCAGTAGAACTTTGTAGATCAATGGGAGAGGTGGAAAGGCATATACTGTCAGGGCCTTCCAGCGGAAAGAAAGGGAGTCCACCCTCCAGGCTTGTGGGTGATATACTCTTGAGCAGAATTTCTTCAGTTGGTGGTTGAGTGGGGAGGCGAACAGGTCTATCTCTGGCATTCCCCATTTCTTTGTTATTGTTCTGAAGATGTCTGGATGCAGCATCCATTCGTGAGCATCCGTGGTAGTTCTGCTTAAGCTGTCTGCTAGTGAATTCTCTTTTCCTGGTACGAATCTGGCCTGCAGTTGGATGTTGAGATTCAGGCCTAAGTTCCACAGGTCCATTGCCACCCGGCATAGAGGGTATGAATGTGTGCCTCCCTGTTTGTTGATGTACCACATGACTGTGGTATTGTCCGTCCTTATCAGCAGGTGTCCTTGCTGGAGGAATGATTTGAATGCCTCGATTGCATGCTTCACTGCCAGCATCTCCTTTAGATTTATGTGTAGATTCAGCTGGTCTTGGGACCATAGGCCTTGGATGCACTTGTCTTCCATGTGTGCCCCCCAGCCTAGGTCTGAGGCATCAGTGGTGATGGTCTGCCTTGGATGTGGTTTGTGGAAAGGCAATCCTCTGTTGAGCTGGCAGGCCTGAGCCCACCACAGGAATTCTTTTTTCAGGCATGGAATGATTGGTATCAGGGCTTCTAGGCTGTGTCTGTGTTGAGACCATACATTCCTTAGGTACCATTGTAATTTTCTCATATGCAGCCTGGCATGTGGGATCAAGATTATGCAGGATGCCATGTAACCCAGGGCCTGCAGGACTTTCCTTGCAGTAAGCTGAGTTTGTCTCGTTAATGCCATGAAGTAGACTGGTAGTTGTTTTTGTTTCTCTTCTGTGAGAAAAGCCATCTGAGTTATTGTGTCCAGTTCTGCACCCAAAAATGTTATCCTTTGGGATGGCACTAGTCTTGACTTTTGTATGTTGACTGTGTATCCCAAGGCTTGCAACAGTTGTATGACATAAGTCAAATCCTTTATTATTTTTGTCTTGTTGTCCGCTTGTATTAGGCAGTAGTCCAGGTATGGGTAGATTTGTATTCCCTGAAGTCTGTAATGTGCAATTACTGATGCCAGGCATTTCGTGAATACTCTGGGCGCAGTAGATAAGCCAAAGGGCAATGCCGAGAATTGATAATGCTCTGATCCTGCAAGAAATCTGAGGTGTCTTCTGCAATCTGGTCGTATAGGGACGTGCAGGTATGCCTCCTTGAGATCTAGAGTCACTAGCCAAGACTCCTTGCCCAACATGGGAAGAAGTTGCTGTAGGGTCAGCATCTTGAATTTTGGAACAATGAGATATGTGTTCAGTGCGGACAAGTCGAGAATAGGCCTCCATTGATTTTCTTTTCTTGGTACAAGGAATTGTCTGGAGTAAAATCCTTGGCCTTGTTCCATAGATGGTACCTTCTCTATTGCTCTCATCCTTAGTAAGCTGTTGATTTGTCTTGGAGCCTCTGATTTCTGGGTTGGAGGAAGGTTTGGCATTCCTCTCTTTTTTGGTAGAGTGTGGAAGTGAAACATGTAGCCTTTGTCTATTGTTTGCAAAGTCCATTTGTCTCCTGTAATGCAATGCCAGTTTTTTGAAAATAAAGCTAGCTTTCCGCCCAAGGGTGCTTCCAGTTGTTCCCTGATAGGCGGAATCAGAGCCAAGTCATTGTGTCTGACCTGTGGAAGTGGTTGCAGTCGTAGCTGTGGCAGCACTTCTCTGGTTGGCAGGTTGCCACTGACTACCCCTGTAGGCATCCCTTGATTGACCCTCTGCCTCTTGGGCGTCTATTTCTGCCTCTCTGAGCTCTGGAGGTGTCTGGAAAGGACCAATTCTTTGAAGGCCAATTTCTGCTGAACCTCGGAGGTTGGACCTGTAGAAAATCCTTGACTGTTTGGACAGATTTTGCTTTTTCTTCCACTTTCTTTAGGACCTCCTGTGCAGGGGAGCCAAATAAACTTTGTTTCTCCATAGGAGCATCTAGGAGCTTAGACTTAACATGGTCTGGCAAGGATTGTTCTTTTAGCCAGGCATGCCTTCGAATCACTGCTCCAGTCATAGCTGATCTAAATGAAGCCTCCAGTGCATCATAGCCACATTTTAAGAAATGATTACTGACCTGCTGAGAGTTGTGTACCAAATCCTGAAGGGACTTAAGGTCTAAAGGTTCAAGAGAGGACAGTTTTTTATTCAGCTGATCTAACAAAAATTCCTGGTACTGTATCATGTGAAATTGACAGTTTAAAGCCCTGGCAGAAAGAGTAGCAGATGTATAAACCTTTTTACCCCATCTCTCTAATGCTCTTGATTCTCTTTCAGAGGGTAGGGGATTCTTGGCAGAGGCAGCTGCAACACCTTTAGGGCCCTGAGAAATGGTTTCTGGGTCTGCAGCATGGGCCTTATACAAGTGGAAGTGAGAATCCGGGACCCTGTAGTATCAGTCAGGTTTTGTAGGGGCCGGGGGCAGAGAATCAGGGGTAGTACTGGCATCACTGTATGCATCATCCACAACTGATAGTACAGGTGCTATGGCTAAAGGCCTATGCTGTGGTAAGTGTAAAAAAGTCCTTAGCCTTTTCCTAGAATCAGAAAAATCCTGACCCTGCCATTGGAAGTGTTCCCTCATTGAATGTAAAGTTTCCCCAAATGAAAATTCCTCTGGAGGAGATGCAGATCGATGGAGTCTTCTGCATCATAATCCTCATAAGGTGAGTATGGTCCTTCCTGATGGTCAGATAAATCTGAACCATCCGAGGAATAGTCAGAGGAGAGAGGTTCAGGGGGTTCAGACCTAGACCTCTTTTCAGGAGGGGGTTGTGAGGCCCTGTCTGGGTGAGTTGGGATCCCCTGATCAGAGAAATAAGGTCCTCAGCAAGGCTGAGAATCTGAGAACTTGAGGTAGGTCTGTGAGAGGGAGCTTTGGTAGGTAAGGCCTTGGAAAGTTTAGCTGCTTTAGCCCTGGAGAAGGCCTTGATAGACAAAGAAGCAGGGGGTCTAGCTGCCCCACGTGCAGGGGTAGAGATGTCCAACGGAATGGTGTTGGACAAATCTTGTGTGCCTGCTTCTTCAGTAGGAATTTCTGTAGCAGATTCAGCCGGGGCCTGTGTGGCCTCGGTTGTCGGAGGCATGCTTTCAGCCGAAGGGAGAACCAAGGTCTCAGTTTCAGCCGAAACAGAGACACTCGCGGTAGGCCTAACCGTGGTTTCAGCCAAAACCGCGGACCGCGAGTGTCGGTCCTTCTCCTTGCGTTTTTCAGCTAAATGTGTAGTCGGAGTCTCAGACGGCATTTTATATGCAAAAGCGGAGCCAAAAAACTCTTCAGCAAACTCCGACCGACGTCTAAGTGTCCGTCGGTTGAAGGAAGCACAGGCTAAACAAGCTGATATGTCGTGGTCTGGGCCTAAGCAAGGAAGGCAGTAAGAGTGGAAATCCTTATGAGGTATTTGTTTCCCACAAGTTAAACAATTATTTACTTTGACATCGGCTGAGGCAAGAAAGAGTCCCCGACGGGGTACTTAGCTTTTTTAGAAGTCTTCGGTAGCTGAAATCTCTGGATCTGACCGACCAGCACTTGCGAACAGCTTCTGCTTCGGGCACCGAGCGGCAAGAAAGACTGAGGAAAATGGTGTCGGCTGATGCCTTTATACCCCAGGAGCTATGACATCGGGTGTAAGTGCAACATCAGCAGAGGCCAGACCCAGACTTTGGAATCCAGCCGACCGAAGGGCTGCCTGAGGCAGGACAATCCATATGTTATGACTGCAGATGCATCCTTGAAGGACATCAGATCTATCTCCGGCATTCCCCATGTCTTTGTTATGAGCTTGAAGATATCTGGGTGCAGCATCCATTCGTGTGCATCCATAGTAGTTCTGCTTAGGCTGTCCGCCAGTGCATTTTCTTTCCCTGGCATGAATTAGGCCTGTAGTTGGATATTGAGATTCAGGCATAGATCCCACAGATTCATAGCCATCCGGCATAGCGGGTAAGAATGTGTGCCACCCTGTTTATGTACCACATGACCGTGGTGTTGTCTGTCCTTATTAGCAGATATCCTTGTTGGAGGAAAGGTTTGAATGCCTTGATTGCATGCCTCACTGCCAGCATTTCCTTTTGGTTTATGTGCATGCTTAGCTGCCCTTGAGGCCATAGGCCTTGGATGCATTTGTCCTCCATGTGTGCTCCCCATCCTCGGTCCGAGGCGTCTGTGGTGATGGTCTGCCTTGCTTTTGGTATGTTGAAAGGCAACCCTCTGTTGGACTGGCAGGCCTGAGCCCACCAAAGGTACTCCTTTTGAAGGCATGGAATGATTGGTATCATGGTTTCTAAACTGTGACTGTGTTGAGACCATACACTCCTTAGGTACCATTGTAATTTCCTCATATGCAGTCTGGCATGTGGGATTAGAATTATGCAGGATGCCATGTAACCCAGGGCCTGCAGGATTTTCCTTGCAGTAAGCTGAGTTTGTCTTGTCAAAATCATTAAGTAATCTGGAAGTTGTTTTTGCTTTTCTTCTGTGAGAAAGGCCATTTGGGTGTTTGTGTCCAGATCTGCACCCGAAAAGGTGATCCTTTGGGATGGTACTAGTCTTGACTTTTGGATGTTGACTGTGTATCCCAAGGCCTGTAACAGGTGTATGGCATAGGCCAAGTCCTTTAACAATTTCTTCTTGTTGTCCGCTTGTATTAGGCAGTTGTCCAGGTATGGATAAATTTGAATTCCCTGAAGTCTGCAATGTGCAACTACTGATGCCAGGCATTTCGTGAATACTCTGGGCGCAGTAGATAAGCCAAAGGGCAATGCTGAGAATTGATAATGCTTTGATCCTGCAAGAAATCTGAGGTGCCTTCTGCAACTTGGTCGGATAGGGATGTGCAGGTATGCCTCCTTGAGATCTAGAGTCACCAGCCAAGACTCCTTGCCCAACATGGGAAGAAGTTGCTGTAGGGTCAGCATTTTGAATTTTGGCACAATGAGATAAGGGTTGAGTGCGGACAGGTCGAGAATAGGCCTCCATTGATTTTCTTTTCTTGGTACAAGGAATAGTCTGGAGTAAAATCCTTGGCCTTGTTCTGAACATGGTACCTTTTCTATAGCTTTCATCTGAAGTAAATTGCTGATTTGTTTTAAGGCCTCTGCCTTCTGATTTGGTGGTAGGTTTGGCATTCCGCTTCTTTTTGGCAAAGTGTGGAAGTGAAACCTGTATCCTTTGTCTATTATTTGCAATGCCCATGTATCCTTTGTAATATAATGCCAGTTTTTTGAGAATAAAGCCAGCTTTCCGCCCAAGGGTGCTTCCAGTTGTTCCCTGGAAGGCGGAATCAGAGTCAAGTCATTGGGTCTGTCCTGTAGTAGTGGTTGTTGTTGTAGCTGTTGCACTACTCCTCTGGTTGGCAGGCTGCCACTGACGGCCTCTGTAGGAGCCCTTCAATTGACCTCTGCCTCTAGAGCGCCTGTTCCTGCCTCTCTGGGCTCTTTCAGAGTCTGGAAAGGACCAATTCTTTGTAGGCCAGTTTCTGCTGAATCTCGGTGGTTGAACTTGCAGGAAATCTTTAACTGTTTGCACAGATTTTGCTTTTTCTTCAAACTTTTTTAGAATCTCCTGAGCAGGGGCGCCAAATAAATTTTGTTTCTCCATTGGAGCATCGAGGAGTTTAACTTTGACATGGTCTGGCAAAGATTGCTCCTTCAGCCAGGCATGCCTACGAGTAACTGCCCCAGTCATAGCTGATCTAAATGAAGCCTCCAGTGCATCATAGCCACATTTTAAGAAATGATTACTAACCTGTTGTGAGTTATGTACCAAATCCTGAAGGGATTTACGGTCTAGGGGTTCAGGAGAAGAAAGTTTCTTATTCAGTTCATCTAACAAATACTCTTGGTACTGTATCATAAGGAATTGACAGTTTAATGCCCTGACAGAAAGAGTTGCAGATGTATACACCTTCTTACCCCATCTCTCTAAAGCTCTAGACTCTCTATCAGAGGGTAGGGGATTTTTGGCAGTAGCGGCTGCAACCCATTTAGGGCCCTGAGAAATAGTTTCTGGGTCTGCAGAATGGGCTTTATACAGATGGAAATGAGAATCCGGGACCCTGTAATATCTGTCAGGTTTGGCAGGGGCCGGAGGAAGAGTATCAGGGGCTGAACTGACATCATTGTACACATCATCAATTACATTTAAAACAGGAGGTATAGCTAAGGGCCTATGCTGAGGCAAATGCAAAAAGGTCCGTAATCTTTTTCTAGAATCAGAGAAATCCTGACCTTGCTATTGAAAGTGTTCTCTCATGGAGTGTAAAGTCTCCCCAAAGGAAAACTCTTCAGAAGGGGAGGCCGAAGGGATATATTCCTCTGCATCTGAATCCTCATAAGGCAAGAAAGCCCCTTCCTGGTGGTCTGACAACTCAAATCCATCCGTGGAATCATCTGAGGAGTGGGGTTCAGAGGGATCAGTCCTGGGCCTTTTGTCTGGAGGAGGTTGAGAGGCCCTGTCTGGGTGAGGTTGTGAACCCCTATTAAGGAGATAAGGTCCTCAGCCAGGCTGAGGATCTGAGAACTAGAGGAAGGCCTCTGGGGTGTAGATTTGGCAGGCAAAGCTTTTGAAAGCTTGGCAGCTTTAGCCCTAGAAAAGGCCTTAATGGACATAGAAGCTGGGGGCCTAGCAGCCCCACGTGCAGGGGTAGAAATGTCCAAAGGTAAGGTGTCGGCCAAATCCTGAACACTAGCTTCAGTAGGTAGTTCTGAAGCCGACTCAGCCAGGGCCTCTCAGGCCTCGGCGGTCAGAAGTATGGTTTCGGAAGAAGGAATCGCCGAGGACTCTGTTTCGGCCAAAACCGAGACACTATCCGTAGGCCTAGCCGTGGTTTCAGCCGAAACCGCAGGCCGCGAGTGTCGGCCCTTTTCCTTGCGTTTTTTGACCATATGCAAAGTCGGAGTCTCCGATGGCATTTTATAAGCAAAAGCGGCTCCAAAAAATTCCACTGCAAACTCCGACCGACGTCTAAGAGTTCGTCGGTTGAAGGAGGCACAGGCTAAACAGGCCGATACGTCGTGGTCTGGGCCTAAGCAAGGAAGGCAGTAAGAATGGAAATCCTTATGAGGTATTTGTTTCCCACAAGTTAAACAATTATTTACTTTGTCTGACATCGGCTGAGGCAAGAAAGAGTCCCCAACGGGGTACTTAGCTTTTCAAGTCTTCGGTAGCTGAAATCTCTGGATCTGACCGACCGGCACTTGCGAACAGCTTCTGCTTCGGGCACCGCGCGGCAAGAAAGACTGAGGAAAATGGCGGCGGCTGATGCTTTTATACCCCAGATGCTCTGACGTCGGGGAAAGTGCGACACCAGCCGAGGCCAGACCCAGACTTTGGAATCCGGCCGACCGAAGGGCTGCCTGAGGCAGGACAACCCCATATGTTATGACTGCAGATGCATCCTTGAAGGACATCACACTTGTCAGGCCGGACCCGGGGAGACTCTCGTAGGGAAAGTGAGTGGAAGGGAAAAAGGGGGAAGCTACCTGACCTGATGGAACCCCTTCAACTAAAAAGGGCCTTGGAATTCTAAATGGAGATAATGCCTTGCTCATTAGTTGACACAGCACAGTGATTGGTTCCAAGGGGTCAGAGCAAACACCAGTGCTAAGGCAGCCAGGGACAACCAAAGGCCATGTGACCTTTAGGTACAGCAACCAAGAAGAGGGACTCGGGCCAGGCTGTATTTCCTAACCCTCAGGGGGACACTGGAAGAGCTGCATTTGGTGCATTCAACACTTGGTGCTGAAGCAGAGGAGAACTAGCAGGAAGAAGGCCTTTAAGAACCAAATTCGCCCATCTCTCATTAGTTGCCCTGTACCAGAACCCTTTGCAGAGGAAACCGAGGGAAAAAAGTTGTGTCTTACCAAAATGTTCCATCCGAGTTGATGATCTTCCAGTCATCACTAACTGGTTCAATTCCGAGCCCTCGGAACAGAGTCGGCCTTATACCAATCTTGCGTGCACCACAAACTCTCAAGCTAAGCTGCTACCCACAATGCCCTTTGCTCAGTTACCTCAGATCGAGTTTGCATGCAACATATAGAGAAAGAATAAGCCAGAGGCCATCTCTGCGCAGAAACCCGGATACACCACGAAGACCCAGAAGATAGTACAGTTTTGTACCTACCATAAATGTAGATGTCCGATAGATATGCAACTGCAGTCCTGACATATGGGTTGTCCTGCCTCAGGCAGCCCTTCGGTCGGCCAGATTCCAAAGTCTGGGTCCAGCGTTGGCCGATGTCGCCTCCTCCCCGGCAGAGCGGCTGGGGTATAAAGGCATCAGCCGACACCATCTTCTTCAGTGTTTCTTGCCCCAGATGCCAGGTGCCCTCCAAGGAATGCTAAATTTGTGAATGGATAAACAGAAAATCCAGACATGCACAACAGTAATAAACAGATACACCATAACAGATAACCCCAGCTAATAGGAAAGGGGTAAATGGACCCAAGGGAAAAACAGAGGGGAAGGAGGGAGGGAAAACCTGACTGCAGTTGCATATCTATCGGACATCTACATTTATGGTAGGTACAAAACTGTAGTGTGTCCTTCAAGAATGCAACTGCAGTCCTGACATATGGGTTGAATACCATAGCCAAGCTGGGGGTGGTAGGATCTAAGCAAGAGATGGTGTAGCTAGAAGGCCCTGCAGGACTGCCGAAGCAAAGCCTGCTCGGGATCTGGAGTATAATGGCAGGTTGTAGTGTTTGGTAAATGTATGCACGGAGCTCCATGTAGCAGCCTGTAGAATGTCTTTTGTAGCCACTCCTCTTAGAAAGGCTGTGGCCATAGCTCTGGTGGAGTGTGGTCTAATATTGTCTGGCACACTTTTTCCATGGAAAGAGTAACAGAATCTGATGCAGTGTCCAATCCATTTTGAAAGTGTTTGTTTGGAGACTGCTTTTCCTTGCGCTCCAGCAGCATAGGCTACAAACAGTTGGTCAGACTTCCTGGTGGCCTTTGTTCTGTCCAAGTAGTAGCGTAGTTGTCTGTGTATGTCCAAAGTATGCAGCAGCTTTTCCCCTTTATTTTGAGGATTAGGAAAGAAAGTAGGCAGGCGGATTGCTCGATTTAGAGACACTCTGGATATCACCTTAGGCATGAATGAAGGATTGGTCCTTAGAGAAACTCTGTCCTGATGAAAAATGAGAAAAGGAGGAACTGCCATGAGGGCCTGAATCTCCGAGACTCTTCTTGCTGAAGTGACTGCCAACAGGAAAACTGTTTTCCAAGAGAGAAATTGCATTTCTGAAGATGCTGCTGGTTCAAAAGGAGGAAGAGTTAATTTTTCCAAGACGTAATTGAGGTCCCATGCAGGAACTGGTGGTTTTCTTGGAGGTTTGATATTCTTTATCCCTCTTAGAAACTGTCTTAGCAAGGGATGTGAAAACACAGGTGGGTCACAGTTGTAATGTGCTGAGATAGCTGAAGCGTGGATTTTAATGGAAGAGTATGAGAGGCCACTATGAAACATTTCTGCCAAGTATTCTAATATTTGAGGTATGTTCAACACTTTAGCATCCTGGCCCTTGTTGGCATTCCAGATGATGAATCTCTTCCATTTGTCCGAATAGGTTTTTCTGGTGGAAGGTCTGCGTGCCTCCAGCAAAATTTCCTGAACTTTTTCGGAGAGGGAGTCATGGGTCGCATTCATGGAACCCTCCAAGCTGTCAGCTTCAAAGTTTGCAGGTTCTGATGAATAGTCCTGTAATTGTGCTGAGTCAGGAGCAGAGGCCATTGAGGCAAGGGCCACGGTTTGGTGCGAGTTATGCTCAGTAGCAATGGATACCAGTGTTGTCTTGGCCAGTCTGGAGCTATCAAGATTCCTTTTGGTTGTTCTGCTTTGATCTTCAGTAACACCTTGGTGAGTAAAGGTAGAGGGAATGCATAAATTGTTAGGGTATTCCAGCTGAAGTAAAGAGCATCCGTTCTCCAGGCTAGAGGATGGTGTGTCCTTGTGCAGAACCTTTCCAGGTGATGATTGTGATGAGAAGCAAAGAGATCTATGTCCGGTCTTCCCCATGCAATTGTTATTTGTGACAAAATGCATGGGTGTAGCATCCATTCGTGTGGATCCAAGAAATTTCTGCTCAACCTGTCTGCCAGAACATTGTCCTTGCCCAGAACAAACTGGGATTGCAAGTGGATGTTCAGTTTCAGGGACTTTTCCCAAAAAGAGTCATTGTTAATCTGCAGAGGGGGTAGGAATGAGTGCCCCTTGTTTATGTACCACATGACAGTGGTGTTGTCTGTCCTTATTAGAAGATGACCTTGCTGAAGAGATTTTCCAAAGGCTTCTATTGCATGTATCACTGCCAACATCTCTTTTTGATTTATGTGCTGATGCATTTCCATGGGAGTCCATTGCCCTTGAATGCAGCTGCCCTCCATGTGTGCCCCCCATCCATGGTCTGAGGAGTCTGTTGTAATGGTTTGACTTGTTGGAGCTTTGTTGAAAGGCATGCCTTCGTTTAAATGACTTGCTTGAGCCCACCACAAGAATTCCATTTGCAGGCATGGAATGAGAGGTATTAGGTCTTCTAGGTTATGGCTGTGTTGAGACCACAAGCTTTTTAGGTACCATTGCAGATTTCTCATGTGTAGTCTTGCCAGAGGGATTAGAAGAATGCAAGATGCCATGAACCCCAGGGCCTGCAGGGTTTTCCTTGCGGTCAGGTGGGTTAGTTTTGCTAGGCTTTTGAAGTAATTTGTTAAATGTTCTTGTTTCTCCTCTGTGAGGAAAGCCATTTGTAGTTGTGTGTCCAGCTTTGCTCCTAGAAAAGTAATGTCTTGGGATGGCAGTAGTCTTTATTTTTGAATGTTGACTGTGTATCCCAAGGCCTGTAGCAATTGAATGACATAATCCAAGTTTTCTGTCAAGGTTTGTTTGCTGTCTGCTTGTATGAGGCAGTCGTCCAGGTAAGGGTATATTTAAATCCCCTGGAGTCTGCAATGTGCAACTACTCATGCCAGGCATTTCGTGAATACTCTGGGCGCATTAGATAAGCCAAACGGCAATGCTGAGAATTGATAGTGCTCTGTTCCTGCAAGAAATCTGAGGTATCTTCTGCAACTGTGTCTGATAGGGACATGCAGGTATGCCTCCTTGAGGTCCAGAGTAACCAGCCAAGACCCCTTGCCCAGCATGGGAAGGAGTTGCTGCAAAGTCAGCATCTTGAATTTTGGCACCATGAGAAAAGGGTTTAGAACAGACAAGTCCAATATAGGCCTCCATTGTTTTTCTTTTCTTGGAACAAGGAACAGTCTTGAATAAAATCCCTGGCATTGTTCCTGAGGAGGAACCTTCTCTATTGCTTTTATTTGTAACAGCTTTGAAACTTCTATGAGTGCCTCTGCCCTTTGATTTTGTGGCAGGTTTGGCATGCCTTGTCCCGTTGGTAAGGTATGGAAGTGGAACCTGTAACCTTTGTCTATTATGTCCAGAATCCATTTGTCCTTTTTTATAATGTGCCAGTTTTTTTGAGAATAAAGATAATTTTCCGCCAAGAGGTGCTTCTCTTTGAGCCTTGGTAGGCGGGGAGAAAGGTAAGTCATTGGGATTGTCCCTGTGGTGCAGGTGAACTACCTGTGTCACTTCTCTGATTTTGTGGTTGCCATTGACGGCCCCTGTAGGAGCCTCGGTATTGCCCTCTACCTCGTGCACGCCTGTTCTTTCCCCTTTGAAACTTGTCAGAGTCTGGAAAGGACCAATTCTTTGAAGGCCAATTCCTGCTGAATCTGGGTGGCTGAACCTGGAGGAAATCCTTGACTGTCTGCACTGATTTTGCCTTTTCCTCAATAGATTTCAACACATCCTGAGCATTAGCACCAAAAAGCTTCTGTTTTTCCAGAGGTGCATCCAGGAGCTTTACTTTAACATGATCCGGCAGTGGCTGTTCCTTCAACCAAGCATGTCTACGGATAACGGCCCCTGTCATAGCTGCCCTACATGAAGCTTCCAATGCATCATAACCACATTGAAGAAAATGATTGCTAACCTGCTGAGTATTATGAACCAAATCCTGCAATGCCTTTCTATCTATAGGCTCAGGAGAGGCTAGCTTTTTCTGCAAATAATCCATTAAGTAATCCTGGTACTGAAACATATGAAAAAGGCAGTTAAGTGACCTCATGGCAAGGGTGGAAGAGGCATAAACTTTTTTGCCCCATCTCTCCAGTGACCTAGCTTCCCTGTCTGCTGGCAGTGGGTTTTTGGCAGAGGAGGTAGCCACTCCCTTGGGGCCCTGTGAAACAGTTTCTAGATCCGCAGAGTGGGCCTTAAAAAGGTGCTTGTGAGTGTTAGGAACCCTATAACATCTGTCCGGCTTGATAGGAGCCGGAGGAAGAGAGTCAGGGTTAGCACTGGAGTCAGAGAAATCATCATCCAAAACATCCATAACAGTTGGAATAGCTAAAGGCCTGTGCTGGGGAAACTTGAGGAAGGTACGAAGCCTTTTCCTGGAGTCAGAGAATTCCTGACCCTGCCATTAAAAATGTTCCCTCATGGAATGCAGGACTTCATCAAAAGAGAAATCCTCTGGAGGGGAGGCAGAGGGAATTGATTCCTCAGCATCAGAGTCCTCGTAGGCCTGGAAGGATTCTTCTTGGGTATCAGAATGTTCAGAATCCCCGGAGGCTTCATCCGAGGAGAGGTCGTCCGCCTGCTCAGTTCTGGGCCTTTTCTCTGCAGGTGGCTGGGAACCCCTTTCCGGATGAGGCTGAGACCCCCTGATAAGGGAAATAAGATCAGCAGCCAGAGACATGATCTGCTTATCAGAAGAAGGGGCCTGGGCAGTAGGTCTAGGATGGGCCTTGGCCTGGCTGGCGGCCTTAGCACGTGCAAAGGCCTTGATGGACATGGATACAGGAGGCCTAGCAGCCCCATGTGCAGGCGTAACCTTGTCCACAGAAATGGTGTCGGGTAGATCCAGAACTTCGGTTTCCGGAGGAAAATCAACAACCGGCACCGGAGAGATCTCCAAGACCGAAGGTAGTGTTAACGCTGTGTCATCGGCCTGGAGCGGTAGATTTACCACTTCCGAAGGGACCGGAGCACTAGCAAAGGGTTTGGGAGTAGCATCTGTAGTGGACGCGGGCAGAGGATGTCGGTCCCGGTCCTTGCGTTTTTTAGCAGATTGGGTAGTCGGTTGATCCGACGGCATGATGTACGCAAAGGATTCACCGAAAAAGTCCTCGGCGAATTCTGCCCGGCGCCTGAGAGTGCGCTTATTAAAGCAAGCACAGGCCGAGGCGTCGTGGTCTGGGCCCAGGCAAGGAAGGCAGAGAGAATGGAAGTCCTTATGAGGTATTTGTTTACCACAAGACAAACAATTATTAACTTTCTCAATTTGTTCTGACATCGGCTGAGGCAAGAATAAATGTTCTAACGGGTACTTGGCTTTTAGATGACTTCGGTACTGAAAACACAGGAGCTGACCGACCGGCACTTGCGAACTGCTTCTGCTTCGGGCACCGCGCGGCAAGAAAGACTGAAGAGACTGAAGATGGCGTCGGCCGATGCCTTTATACTCCAGCCGTGGTGACGTCGGAGAGGAGGCGACACCGGCCGACGCCGGACCCAGACTTCGGAATTCGGCCGACCAAGGGCTGCCTGAGGCAGGACAACCCATATGTTATGACTGCAGTTGCATTCTTGAAGGACATCTGGGGGAATAACCAACTGTGGAGGATTGCTGGCAGCAAGTGCCCGCTCCATCACCCAGAAAGCGGGACCACCCAAAAAGGAATGGGAGCCCGGAACCAAAGACTGAATCAGAACCGGAGTCACACCCCGCTCCAGACGGACCGCCCCTGGGGGCAGAGCCTCAATAAAGCTTGGATCGGTAGTCACCCTCTGCTCCAACAAAGTCGGGGCCGACATAACCGTTGGTACAGACACCAGGACCAGGGGGGGCTCGACCCACCAAGCATGAGATTGAGGAAAGGTGGGTTCCGACAGAACCGGCACCCAAAGGGATCTCCGAGCCTCAGACAGAGATGTTATCGGTGCCGAGGAAGGAATTCCTCTAGTAAAAGTTGGACAGATGAGCCTTGGAACCGAGGAGTCCAATGGAGAAGAGTAAGTAGGGGTTGCTTGAGAAATGGACCCAAAGCCAGGAGTGGTATAGGGTCTAGGCGGATTTGGTATTCCCCTTGCAGTCAGCAGCTGATCAAAAAGTCGCACCACATCCAGTTCGGAAAGGCTCCTGGTGGATCGCACTGATGCACCTGAAGGAGAGTCAGGACAGTCCCAAAAGGGGCTGCAGGCTTGTCCGGCAAAAGGTTCCACATTGGAGGAGTATCTGGTCCGTGATGAGTCACAGAACAGCATCGATTCCAATTTTACAACAGGTAATAATGGTATGGTCGGAACCGTTAACAGGCTCAAAGTAGGAGTGGACGATAGGAACGGTTCCAAGGATGTTGTTGGAACAGATACCGGGGTCGAAACAGGCGAAGTCCTTGCCGATAAAGACGTGGAAATACTGATCGATATGGAAGACGTAATACTAGTCAGTATCAAAGATGTAATACTGGTCAGTATCGAAGACGTAGGCGGTGCTGTGTCTGTGCCAGGGTGGGCGCCAATGAGGTTACCTCAGTAAACTTCATTGGAGCAGAGCTCAGAGCCGATGTGGTAGTCTGCACAGAGGAGGCAGAACAGTGTTCAGACGATGACTTATGGGCCTTGTGACCTTTACCTTTGTCACCAGTGGGTGAAGAGGGGTCTGATAAGAGGACGTTTTGTATCTGAAGAAGGAGGGGGTGAGACCTCTGTTGCAGAAATGGCCTCAGAGAAATGCGAAGCAAGCAGGCCCTTTAAGTTTGCTACGACGTTCATTCAGCATCTGCTGACTGAAACTATCACAGATATCACACGGGGGTTTCACAGACAAATGCGGAACCCCCAAACAGTAAACACATTCCTCATGGAGGTCACTATTCGGCAGTTTCCCACTGCAAGGTAAGCAGTGTTTAAATCCCGTAGTTCCCTTTTCTTCAGACATTCCAAACGCACTCGCACAACAAGGGACAGAGAGAGGAAATGGAGGAGAGAAAAAGCAAATACCAACAATGGTAACAAGATACCGTAAAAGGTAGAAAGTTAGAAATACAAAGAAATTACCAACAATGGTAAGAGAGAAATACCTGTGGGTACAGCAGTAGCAATATAGAACAAGAACAAGTTATAAGGAAGAAAAAACTTTCAAAATATTAAATATTTACGAAAAAAGCACTTCGCTGGAGAGCTCTGTGAAACGCTGCTATAAGGTTGTGCGGCAAACGAGATCTGGGGTAACTGAGCCAAGGGCATTGTTGGTAGCAGCTTAGCTTGAGAGTTTTTGGTGCACACAAGCTTGGTACAAGGCCGATTCGGTTCAGAACCGAACCTATCAGTGATGAATAGGAAGATGATTAACAACTTCAGATTAATAGGCATCAAAAACAGACACACTTATGAGCATCTTGCGAGGACAACTTGTACCCACAAGTAACACATTTTTTTTAAAGTTCTTATCCATAAGGCAGACCAACACACTACACAATATATGAATACATTAAGTACATAGAGAATCAAAACCCATACCTTAGAGCAGGAGGCAGGAGTCTTAAACATCCACACTATCAAGACTGGACACTACCAAAGAGACTATGTACATAAAATGACACCAAACTCAAAAATGAGGGAAGGCTCATTAACTCTACACAAACACTAGAGCAACAAGCCTAGCCCAACTACCTACACTAAGCCTATCCTCAACACAATCCTCCAAGAAGAATACGGGAGAAAACACTACAGAAACTACCAAAAAAAGCTATATAAAAAGGATGTTATTGCAGATTCATATTAAGCTGTTGACAGGAATGGAGGCACACTTATCTGAGGGGTTAGTTGAGGAGTGAGGGATTGTATGGTAAGGAAGGAAGTGCCTGGCGAGTTGCATTCTGAAGGATGTGGCCAGGGACAGACCAAAGTCAGATTCAACCTAGATGGAAAAACATCATATAATCCAATGCAGAAGACTGCTCCAACTCCACCACCATGTACTGAAATTTTATCTTAACCAGTGCAGACAGGGAAGGCTCCTTTGTGAGCATCAAAGAAGTAAAATACATTAATCATATCTAGTAACAAAATTTAAAGCACACTGCTACACAGTAATGTATTAGGGGCATAACTAGAGATTACCAAATATGTTAGGCAAAGTTCACTTCTGGTAACATTTGTTTTTCTAGGTTCTACAGCTCTCTGCACAAGAGGAACTGCAGCATATTGTGGAAAAGTTATTCTAAACAATCTACAAATATTACCTGCATGACCTCTAAGCAAAACCACTTGGGGAAGGAATAAGACCACCACATAGTGCAGAACCCACTACTTGTCCACGGTTATGACTCTATGGTAACATGGAGAGTAGACTTCCTACCAGTGGTCCAGCAAGCAGATAAGATTACAAGTGCAGATCCTTATGATTAAAAGTCCTCCCTTCTAGGAGACTTTGAAGGCAGTGGCAATGGTAGCAACACTCCTGGATACTTACAAGCTCTTTTCAACATAAGAGGATGATTTTCTTGAGACAACATGAAGATCTACGGAGGAAGTAGTACAGACCCTCTGTAGCAGTCCCTGTGTAAAGGGATATCACCAGGTCCTGAGAAGTTTTAACAGTGATATCACTACAAAGTAGTACACAATATGACCCATCTATAGTTATCCTTTACAGAGAAGGACAAACTATATGCAGGCACACACCTACACCACCTGACCTCATCACAGTATTAGCATAGATTTGCACCACTTTACATGGAAATGTACTGTGGAAACAGCCAAAATTCTACACCATTTTTTCCTGCAACCTGGCCATGCTGGACTCTGGTTCTGGACTCTGGTGTCTAGAACCTGTACAGGTGCAAAAAGATAACACAAATTTAACTTTAAATTCTTGATCAGGATACCACTCCACACAGATAGGTTCATAGGTTCATACTAGGCTATCTGCCCTGGAGCAATTATAAGCCTAGCCCGATTCTGTATGGCTTACGCCACCCCTTGATTTGAGTACACTGTGCCCTTTTTAAGGTTTAGTTTACTGTGCCTCTGTCTAATAGTGACACTGGAGTAAACCCTGGGACAAACCTACGATCCCCCATCCACCTATTGAGATTCTTCTTGAAGAGATTCAGTGAGGAACACTGACTTGCCTTCCTGTTTCTGCTGTACCCAACCTTAAGGACTTTGCCTTCATGGCTGCTATTTCTTCTATTTCTGTGTTGTGGAATTCTCCAAATGTTGGGACAGAAAATTATCTTTTATACCTAGCTCCAGCAAATGGTGGTCTGCCCACCTCAAGAATGAACCACCACCAAGCGAGGTGGAAGCAGATGAAGATTTAAGGAGACCATCCACCTTGGGGAAAAAATTACCAACATTTGGAGAATTCCACAACACAGAAATAGAAGAAATGGCAGCCTTGAAGGCTTAAGGTTGGGTACAACAGAAACAGGAAGGCAAGTCAGTGTTCCTCACCTTTACTACCTACACAACAGCCTAATTTTGGAAAGTAAGGCAGCACAGCAAAAATACAGTCCACGGTGGACTTCATACAGCCTCCCCAGAGGAAAGGGCATATAAAAGAAAGCAACAGAAGGAAGAAAATGATTGTTACACTGCTTGCAATCCTCAACAAATAGTCTCCCAAGTGGTCTAAAAGGGACAGAAAATTATCTTGTATACCTAGCTCCAGCAAATGGTGGTCTGCCCACCCCAAGAATGAACCGCCACCACCAAGCAAGGTGGAAGCAGGTAGTGCCAATACTCCTGGCACCGTCTGCAAGACATGGCAATCTGATCATGAAAGGCCTTGTCCAGGGTCTAGTGCTGACCACTAGACATGTGTCTGAGGAGTGCACTCCAACATCCTTGAGGGAAAGTGTGATACACATGACTTCAATGCTTTGGGCAGTGCACTTAGAAGCAGCACCTGCCATGGAATGACTTGTCTGGAGCATAATGCAGAATATCCAAACATTCCTACATCTATCAAGTCAAGGAAAGAGATGATCAATAGACACTATCTGAGATGCCTACAAAATCCTCAGCTACACAACCCAGTATTAAGTTCAGCCCCAGAGCAATCAGTCCATCTCAGACAAACAAGGTCCAGCTCAAGATGTCCAAATATGGAGAAGTGATGCCAATGCCTTGGGATGTCCTTCCACCCCCAAGTTGGGTGTGCCTCAAATCTTTATTACCTGGCAAAAGAAATACCAAGCCTTCACAAATTTAGTGAAAGCTTATGACCTGTTAAGAACCCAAGACTACCTTCAAGGTGTACTAGAACACCGCTGACGTCTACTGTGTATCCCTAACCTCTTATTGGTCTAGCTCTGACTATGGATCAAACAAAAAAAAAACTCCTATAATTTCCTAGGCTATCCAAAATCCACAGTTCCTACTCTTACGAGTATGTGGACTTGATTTTTTTTCTCTCCATAGTCTCCCACAACAAAACCAAATAAAGCACTGGGACTTGTGGCAATGCTTCAGTTGATGTTCCTTTGCCAGACAGTGTAAAATAAAGTAAAGCAGTGCTCGTCAGATCCTGGCTTGGGCTCTTATCAACTGAAGCCACTAACAAAAGCGGAGCCTTCCCCAATGACACATTACACCAACTGAATACACAGCAGAAAAGCAGTAATAATGTTGAGCATGGCATGTTTTTATGGCATACAATACCACTCGTGTGCTTCTAAGCACAGAAGCAGATTATGTTTTTGAAGCATGCACAGATTAACTGCCAAGTTAGTGACAGAAGAAATCCTAAGTGTTGTCACCTGCAAAAATTTGTCATAGTCAAACTTTCTAAGATCAAGATGGATCAAGAACAGAGTAGTTAGGCACATACAAGTTCAACTTCAAACCGAACACATGAAACAAATACAGAAAGTTAAGAAATCTTTTTCATTTGGTTCTCTGAGCACTTTCATCAACTGAAGCAGATAAAACTAGTGAAACTATGATTAAAAACATACAAAGGATTTCAGTATTTCCACCATACGTCTCACCTGACAACCTGGATTCCACTTTTTGCAGGCCATCTTTAAGTTGCTGATTCCCTGGTTCATGTTTTAGTCCCTCTATGTATGTTTTCTTGGCATCTTCAAATCTATTAAGAAATTCTAATGCAGCAGCTTTTCTTGAATATCCCTATTAGTAGAACAAAAAAAAAAACATTAAAAAAATCTAAGTATATAAAAACTGCTACCAAACATCAGCAACACTCAAAACAGCAGCAAAGTACAGAATCTAAAAAAAATATATACAGCCAAAAAATATCACAAAACAACAAATATACAAGTTTAAAGACGGTCAATCCATGCACCAAAGTCATCTTGCCAATACATATCCACAAAGGGTACCACCAGTCAGGAATACAAAACAAATTAAGTCTATGACAAATTTACATGTGAATATTGACTCAAGGTTTGATGAAAACGAAGTTAAAAAAAATGTACACCACTTTTTTTTCTACATAATGGAAGATTATTCCAGAGATGAAGGCAGTGATCCTGGCTAGGCTTAAAAAGGCCCTTGTGGTCATTAGCTTAGTAAACACCTATGAATCTATGACCAAACACAGCCAGCTCTCCAGTTTTTTTTTTTTTTTTTTTTAAATAGAAACTCAAATGAATTTCAGTCGTTTGTACAGCCATTTTATGAAGGTGAAGGCGAAAGGAGTGTTAGGGAATTGCATGAAGTTTGGATAGATGCGTACTAAAAGGGTACTTGTATTCTACAAGAGGTCTGATTGGGGCACAGTACAAAGTAATAACTTCATTTGACCTGAACAAAATACCTTTAGTGATAACCTGGCAACTGCTGTTATGAGATGCTCAAAAACTAGACAGCCATCTTAAAAAGGGCTAAGATTTCTACTGACCATACGAGAATGGAGTGTGGCGCTGCCAATACTGTAAACTGCTGTTGAGATTTGTTTAGCAGAAAGTGACAATTCTACACTTCCTTGCAATTAATTTAAGCCCGTTTCTAACATACCGTTGATTTACACAGTTTATTTGCTGTAGCAACACAGCACCACCAGTTTGCTGCCATCAGCAAATTTGGCTGGCATTACGTCTGGGTTAATGGTTTGGACATACAAGAAGCAGACATCAAAGAAGAGAGAGGTCCCATTACTGAGCCCTACCACATCCAATAGTCACTACTTTGTTTTAAGGTGACTTCAGCTACATTAAACTGTTGGTTCTGTCAGGTAGTTTTCAATCCACCTCATAATACACAGGTTTACAATAGGACCTTTAAGCTTAATAACTAGCACAAAAAGAATAATGTCAAATGCCTTAACAGAAAGAACTTGAATGCCTTTATCTACAGCTTCAGTGACTTAAGTCTATTAACGATCTGCCCTTTACAAAACCATATTGCTGCAGGCCTAGAGAAATAAAATATGTATACAGCTCAGCAAGCTCCTGGCTGGTGCCCTGCAGAGTTCTGCAGCAGCAGAGAGACAAAAGAGAGACTTTGGAGTGATTAAGTATCATTTTTCTGCATTTTCTTGCTGCCATTAGCTAATGCCACCTAAAATGGCAATTTTCTAGAGTTTCTGCAATTTAAAAAAGTTATGTACTCACCATAACATTCCATCAGAGTAGATAAACTTAATTTGTAATCAACCTGTGGGTATCGGATCGATATCGGATCCGACCCGGCAGCTTTAAACAGTTAAGATCCTAGCTCCAAGCTCCTCCCCTTTACCCATAATCCCCTGCCATCCCTCTCTGACCTCAGATGGAGTTTGCTATAGTAACACAGAACATTACAAAGGATCACCTGCACATCCTAACCTTTTAGTTATGTACTTACCATAACTTCGGATGAATGGGATCCATCTCTCCTACATTCATAACTGATGGGTTCGGAGCCGATCCATCGGCTCCGACTCGGCCACTATATACTAGAACAAAGTCTCTAATTGGCTGGGCTACCCCTTATCCCAGAATGCACCATGCCTGCTTCCCCAGATCTTGTTTGTTCGCTTTCATACCAACATCCAGACACAGACACATACCAGCAACTGTAACAAACTAAAGTCCTTCAAGAGAAAAACTCAGTAAGTAGCAACATTCCCTCTAAATCCAATAGGAAGGGGGAAGGAGGGCAGGTACGTATGAATGTAGGCGAGATGGATCCCATACATCCGAAGTTATGGTAAGTACATAAATAAAAGATGTAATGGGATCCTACCTCGCCTACATTCATAACTGATGGGACAGCGTCTCTAGCACCTAAATCCCGGGTGGCTCACTGGAAAACACTCCTGAGAACTGTGGAACCAAAGGAAACTCTACCTCGAGAAGCCACAACTATCTTGTAATGAGAAATGAAGGTGTGCGGAGAAGTCCAGGTAGCGGCCGCACAGATATCATCTATCGATAATTTGGAGTGGAATGCTACAGAAGTAGCCATTGCCCTGGTAGAATGAGCCCTGACGGGGAAGGGTAGCTCTTTGCCAGACCGTGAATAAATGAAGGAAATGCAATCTTTAATCCATTTGGCTATGGTGGTTTTAGCCATCGGTTGACCCAATCTATTTTCCGCAAAGGACACAAACAGCTGATCTGACTTTCGTGTCTGATTTGTCCTACTTAAATAAAAACGCAGTTGTCTGTGAACATCCAACTGATGGAAAATATATTCTGCACTATTAGAGAATTTGGGAAAAAACACAGGGAGCTCCAAGGATTGTTGAATGCATAAGGGGGATGCTACCTTGGGCAAGAAAGAGGGATTTAACTTGAGGGACACTCTGTCTTTGTGAAAGGTCAAATAAGGAGGATTAGAACAGAGAGCCTGAAGCTCTGAGACCCGCTTGGCAGAGGTTATTGCCACCAAAAAGGCGGTTTTCCAAGATAGAAATTTTATATCACAAGTAGCTGCTGGTTCAAAGGGGTGGGCAGTTAAAGAAGCTAGAACCATATTCAGATCCCAAGGGGGCACAGGATGGGCTATTGGGGGCCGAAGGAGCCACGCTCCTTTAAGGAAAGATTTGCAAAGCCTGTTTGCCATTAAGGAAGGCTCAAAGGAGACATGAAAATTAGAGATAGCCGCCAGTTGGATTTTAATTGTAGAAACTGAAGAGCCCAAATAAAACAAAGAAGCCAGGAATTTTAAAACCTGAGGTACTGGGGTGGTACGGGGATCTATACTTCATTGCTGGGCCCAAAGAGTAAACCTCTTCCATTTGCTGGAATACGGTTTAATAGTGGAAGGTTTGCGAGAAGAGGACAAAATGTGGATGATGTCTGGAGAAAGAGTTTATCTCTGACTAAGGTTGGAAGTGGAGTAACCAAGCGGCCAACCTCAAGGACCTGAGGGATGGGTGAGACTGTCCCAACTGATGAGTTAACAGGTCGGACACCAGGTCCAGAAACCATGGGCCTTCCACCGCATACCTCAGAAGGAAGGGGAACCAACCCTGCAGAGGCCAGTGTGGAGCGATCAAAATCATGTCGCTTCCTAGATAAATCGCCTTCTGTATCACCTTCGGGAGAAGGGGAACCGGAGGGAAGGCGTAAAGCAGACCGGGGGGCCAACTGTGAGCTAGAGCGTCCCTGGGAATCTGCCCCTGAGAGGAAGTCAGAGTGAAGAACTCCCTGCATTTCGCATTGTGAGGGCTGGCGAACAAGTCGCAACAAGGGAGGCCCCACTTGGCGAAGATGTTTGCAGCCACCCTGTCGTTGAGGGACCACTCGTGGGGCAACAGGAAAGTCCTGCTCAGCCTGTCTGCAATCACATTGGATTTCCCCGGAATGTGCGTTGCCACTAGGAAACGCTGGGTAGCAAATCACCCAATGCCACACTCTCATGGCCTCTCGGCAAAGAGGGTAGGACCTGGTTCCACCTTGCTTGTTTATGTACCAGACTACCGACATGTTATCGGACAGAATCGCAATAGTACCCCGGGGAAGAGCATGATGAAGTGCTTGCAAAGCAAGTAGCTCCACTCTCATTTCCAGGATATTGATATGCAAGTGCGTTTCGTGAACCTGTCACGTGCCTTGGACAGACCTGTCCAGATAATGACCCACCCACCCTATCTGGGAGGCGTCCGTGGTCACCGTGGTGACGGGAGGCTGAAGGGCAAAGGGTCGCCCTTGGTCCAGGTTGGACCGAAGCAGCCACCAACGTAGGTCCCGACGGCAAGTTTCCGTAATCTGGACCAAATGGTTCAAGGGGAGTTCCTGAAAGGACCATTGAACCGACAGTAGCCATTGCAGCACCCGCATGTGCAGCCTGGCTAAGGGGACTAGAAGAAAAGTAGAGGCCATCGTGAGCAATAACTGCAGAATCAGTCTGGCCTGAACTCGTGATCTGGGTAACAAGGTTTGAACCCGAGACTGCAGGACCTGAATCCTTTCTACCGGCAAGAATGCCCGCATTCTTCTTGTGTCTAACTCTGCGCCTATAAAGGTAATACGCTGAGACGGCTGCAGCACAGATTTTCCCCACTTGAACGTGATTCCTAGTGAATGACCCAAACTGACTGTGGTCATAAGCGCCCGAACTAATAGATGCTTGGAGGTGGCAGTAAGGAGCCAGTCTAGATAGGGAAACACTTGGAATCCTAGACTTCTCAAGTGAGCTGTCACTACTGCCAGACACTTTGTGAACACCCTGGGGGCTGTGGTGAGACCAAAGGGCAGTGCTAGGAACTGGAAATGACTGGCTCCCAGGTGGAAGCGTAAATGACTCCTGGACTCTTGACTTATCAGAATGTGATAGTAAGCGTCCTTGATCTATGGAGCACATCCAGACATCCTTCTCCAATAATGGGAGAATGGACGGAAGGGTGACCATTCGGAATTTGGATTTTTTTACAAAGCGATTCAATGATCTGAGGTCCAAAATGGGCCTCAAGTCCCCTGTCTTCCTTGGCACCAAAAATAGTCTTGAGTAAGTTCCTGATCTGATCTGGTCGGCGGGGACAGGCTGGATGACTCCTTTTCTTAGCAGCTTTGAAACCTCGACTGCTGCTTGATCCCGCTGACTGGGTGGCACATCCGGGATTTTCCTGATAGGAAGAGGGGGGGGATCTTGATGAAAGGGATGAGATAGCCTCCGGTTATGGTCCGGAGCACCCACTGATCCTTGGTGACAGATTCCCAAGCCTGCGGGTGTTCCGCAAAGCGACCCCCGACTGGCTCCGGAGATGCGCAGTCAGGTCACGTCTCAGGAACGGTGAGCGTAGGATGGACCACGAAAGGAATCGCAGTCTCCAGAGTTACGGGGGCCTCTGCCACCTCTGGGGCGGCGTCTTCCTGAATTCCCCCCCCCCCCCGCCTCTAGAGGGGGGATCACTCGGTGGAGTAGGGAAAGACCTTTGAGATTTCCTGAACCACATTTTCCCTCCTCTCTGGGCCTTGGGGTAAGGTCTAGAGGGAGCAGAAAAACGGGCCCCCATGGCAGTCAAGGTCTTGCCCTACTGCTCGCACAGAGTCAGTGTGTCCTTCACCTTGGGTCCAAACAGGGAGGACCCATCAAAGGGGGCATCGGCGAAAAGACTTAAAGGCCTCCGCAAAGGGACACAAGCGTAACCAGGCGTGTCTTCTAAGAGCCACGCCTGTTCCCGCTGCTCTACTCGCCCCTTCGGACGCATATGATATGAGCCTCATGGACGAGTTGACTATCGAAGATAGGGTAGTCATCTGGGCACCAACAGTTTGGGCTAACGCCTCAGGAAGATTACCCATAAGAGACTCACCTAACTCTTTGAGGAGGTCCCTTTGGAGCCTGGTAAAATGACAAAGATAATTCAGCGACCGCAGGGTAAAGGCCGCTGAAGAAAGGGCGCTTCCGTACCTATCCATGCTCCTGGAATCCTTATTAGGAGGGTGAATAGACGTTGAAGCCTCTGCCACGTCCTGCTGAGTGGCAGATGCCACCACCATCGCATCTACTGCAACTCCTTTAGTCAAAAATTCCTTTTGAGGAGGGGCTGAGAGGAACTTGTTAGGCCTGGCAGGCACAGGTTCCACAGTGTCAGGGTGTTCCCACACCCTTCGAGAAACTAAATCTAGTAATTCATCAAAGGGTGGAGACACCCAGGAGGCGGAGGGCTGGGCCCCAAAGGCCTTGAGGAAGACAGACTCCTCTGCGGAAGGGGTTTTGGACTGCCAATCGCCTCTCTGTCTCAGGATCTCGAGGATATCTGAGAATGAGACGTCATCCGAGGACGATTTTGGGGACCCCTCTGTATCAAGGTCAGTATCTGATGTGATAGACTCATCCTGGGAGTCAATGTGCTTCCTCTTGCACAATTTTTTTTCTTGGAGGTTCATCTGAAGAGGATTCAGAAGGACCTCCCGGGAGAAGGGAACCCCCCAAGGGGGTATCCTCAGGCCCTGGGGCCCCACTGTCGTGGGAATGAAGCACACCAGAAGCACCAGTTCCCAAGTCTAGGGACAGTGAGGTAGAGACTTGCTGAGCCGGCAAGGACATGGCCAGCGCACTCCTCATGGCCTCAAAAGCAGGACCTCCAGACTCTACAGAGGACACAGGCTGGGAGACCACGACAGTACCGGGAATCCCTGCGGCCGACACTCCGAGGGGAAGACTAGGCACCGAAGCTACCAGTTCCAAAGTGTTCCCCTCGGCCCCGACCGAGGAAGTCCCGATACCAAACCCTGACGCCGAGGACAGGGTAGGAATGATGGTCGGAACAGAGAAGCTCCGAGGGAGACTCGGTTCCGAGTGGACAACTCTGCTCCGCTCTACCAACACAGACTCCAACGGCTCCGAGGAGGTTGGAGGAGGAATCTGATGCGTCGAAGTGGGGACCGGCTCCGGAGCAGAGTGGGCTGGAGCAGAGACCATTTTTTGCAAAAACCGGGGACTGGAAAAGCCTCTGGATAACTCTGTTCAAATCTGAGTCTGACAACCTGGAGGATTTAGAGGAAATAGATGGGGGCCAAGACGACTTCTCTCTCGGCTCAGATAGACCAGGGGACTGGCTCCGAAAAGTACAGTTGTGTATACCTACCATAAATGTAGATGTTCGAGTGTCTTCACTTTTGCAGTCATAACTGTAGGGTACTCCTGCAGGCAGGCAGCCCGAGGTCGGCCAGAATATCAAAGTCTGGGTCCGGCGTCAGCTGTATCAGCTAGAACCCTGACGTCAGAGCGAATGGGTATAAAGCGGACAGCCGACGCCATCTTCTCCAGCCTTTCTTGCCCCTGATGTCAGAAGCCCCCATAAAACAAAAGGTGTCCCAAGGGAAACACAAATACACCAGAAAGGTAGTAGAAAAGGAAACACAGTAAGCAAATAGAAACAAGAGGGGTCTGGAGGGAGGGAAACACAGACTGCAACAGTGAAGACACTAACATCTACATTTATGGTAGGTATACACAACTGTACTATGTTCTTCGTGTTTCACTGTTGCAGTCATAACTGTAGGGCAGAATCCCAAAGCTGAGAATACGGGAGGAGGTTATGAAGAAGGAGCAGCTAGAAGACCCTGCAAGACAGCAGAGGCAAAGCCTGCCCTAGACTTAGAGTACAAAGGGAGGTTATAGTGCTTGGAAAAAGTATGCACAGAGCTCCAAGTGGCAGCCTCCAGAATGTCCTTGGTAGGAACTCCTCTGAGAAAGGCTGCTGAAGTGGCAGCTGCTCTAGTAGAATGAGTCCTGACGGTACCTGGAATCTGTTTTCCATAAAGAGAGTAACAATATCTTATTCCATGAGCAATCCATTTGGAAATAGTTTGCTTAGAAATAGCTTTACATAGAGAACTGGAAGCAAAAGAAATAAGCAATTGATCTGATTTTCTGAAACTTTTAGTTTTGTCCAGGTAAAAACGTAGTTGCCTGTGTACGTCCAATGAATGCAAAATCCTTTCCCCTTTATTTTGGTGTTTTGGAAAAAAGGTAGGAAGATGAAGAGTCTGATTTAGAGCCACTCTAGAAACTACCTTAGGCATAAAAGTAGGATTGGTCTTCAAGGAAACTCTGTCCTGATGGAAGATTAGGTATGGCTCCACGGCCATGAGGGCTTGTAACTCAGACACCCTTCTGGCAGAAGTCAAGGCCAACAAGATAGCCGTCTTCCAGGATAAGAACTTAATGTCCGCAGAGGCAGCGGGCTCAAAAGGAGGCAAAGTAAGCTTTTCCAAGACATAGTTGAGATCCCAAGGAGGAACAGGAGGAGTTCTAGGAGGTTTTAAATTCTTAGCTCCTCTCAGAAATTGCCTAACCAACTGGTGTGAAAAAATGGAAGGATCACAATTGAAATGTGCCATAATAGCAGAAGCATGAATTTTAATGGAAGAAAATGAAAGACCTTTAATCAAAAGGTCTGAGAGATAAAGTAAAATAGATGAAATATCAGGTATTAAAGGATCAAAGCCCCGATCCTGCATCCAAATACAAAATCTTTTCCATTTAGAAGCATAAGATTTCCTTGTACTAGGATGCCTAGCTTCCAAAAGAACATCCAAAACTTGTTTAGGGAGAGAAGAAGGAATCAATTGCCTTTGATGAGCCAAGCTGCCAGGCAGAGAGTCTTGATTTGAGGGTGAAAAACCTGACCCTTATGCTGGGACAGTACAGAATGGGTCAGAGGAAGACTCCAAGGAGGTTCCAAGCAAAGGTGCAGTAGAGTAGGGTACCAAAACTGGCGAGGCCATTTTGGAGCCATCAAAATGATCATTCTGGGTTTGTCTAGCTTTATCTTTAGCAATACCCGAGGCAGAAGAGGAAGAGGAGGGAAGGCATATCCCGAAAGATTCCTCCAGCTGAAAGCCAGGGCATCCACTTTCCAAGCTGTCTTGTGGAAGGACCTGGTGCAAAAGAGAGGCAACTGATGGTTGAGATGGGATGCAAACAGATCTGAGGACAGCCCCAAACTGCAGTTATCTTGCTGAATACGTTGGGATCCAGCATCCATTCGTGAGGATCCAAAATGTTTCTGCTTAGGCTGTCTGCTAAAAGATTTTGTTTTCCAGGAATGAAATGTGCCTGAAGATCCAGATTCAAATTTAGGGCTGTGTCCCATAAGGTCATGGCAAGTCTGCAAAGGGGGTAAGAGTGAGAGCCCCCTTGCTTGTTTATGTACCACATAACTGTGGTATTGTCTGTTCGAATTAGCAGAGGTCCTGGCTTCAAAAGAGTCTGGAAGGCTAGAAGTGCATTTTGGACTGCTAACATTTCTTTCAAGTTGATGTGCCATAGAAGGTGTTTGTTTGTCCAGGAACCCTGTTGGCATTTGTCTAGAAAATGAGCTCCCCATGCATAATCAGAGGCATCCGTGGTTATGATCCAAGTAGGTTGAGGTAGACAAAAGGGCTTGCCTTCGTTCAAAACACACGCCCTGGACCACCAAAGGAATTCCTTCTGGAGGCAGGGAATCAGTGGAATCATTGTATCCAGACTGTGGCAATGTTGAGACCATACACTCTTTAGGTACCATTGAAGTTTCCTCATGTGAAGCCTCGCATTTGGAATCAACAGGATGCAAGAGGCCATGTAGCCCAGAGCCTGCAGGAATTTCCTTGCAGTGAGCCGAGTCAATAATGCCAAGGTCTTGAAAATTGAAGCCAGCTGTAACTGTTTTTCTGGAGTAAGGAAGGCCTTCTGTAAACTTGTGTCCAAAAGAGCTCCCAAGAAGGTCATTCGTTGAGAAGGAATCAAATGTGACTTTTTTGTGTTCACTGAGAATCCCAGTAGTAGTAGAAGATGTTGAACAAAATGCAGGTGTTGAAGTAGAAGGTCTTTGCTGTCTGCCTGAATTAGACAGTCGTCCAGATAGGGGTAAATCTGAATCCCCTGAAGTCTGCAGTAAGCTATTACTGGAGCCAGGCATTTGATAAAAACTCTGGGTGCAGTAGATAAGCCAAATGGCAGTACAGAGAATTGGAAGTGTCTCGAGCCTGCCTTGAATCTGAGGTACTTTCTGCATTGTAGCCTTATGGGGACATGTAAGTAAGCCTCTTTAAGTCCAATGTTACCATCCAAGCATCTTGTGAGAGCATTGGAAGAAGTTGAAGTGTAAGCATCTTGAATTTTGGAATTTCCAAAAAGGTGTTTAATATTAAGAAGTCCAGAATAGGTCTCCAGGAGTTTGGTTTTCTTGGGACTAGAAAAAGTCTCGAGTAAAAACCTTTCCCCACCTCTAGAGGTGGAATAGGTTCTATGGCCCTTAAGGCTAATAAAGCGTCCACTTGATTTAAGGCCTCTGTCCATTGATGTTTTGGCACATCTGGCCAGCCGGAAGGCCTTGGCAGAGTGTGAAAGTGGAATCTGTAACCTTTCAAAATCACGTCTAACACCCATTTGTCCTGAGTAATGAGAGTCCAATTTTGGTAAAAAAGAGAAAGTTTTCCTCCGAGAGGGGCATCCAGGAAAGGAGGACCTGAAGCCCAACAAAGGGAGTCTGAGTCTGCTTTCTTTGGGTTTGAGATCTGTCTTCTCCCCTTCTAGGTGAAGAAGCAGTCCACTGTCTTGATCTGTAAGAGGCCTGAGCCCGATCTCTGGAGCGTCTATATCTTCCCCTTTGAGGCCTGTCAGAGGTGGGAAAAGACCAATTTTTGGAGGGCCAATTTCTGGAAAATCTAGGAGGCTGTACTTGCAAGAAATCTTTTACAGTCTGCATAGACTTGGCTTTTTCTTCCATCTTTTTAATAACCTCCTCAGCCTTAGACCCAAATAAGACATCATGCTGAACAGGGGCATCTAGCATTTTTGCCTTAACTTGTTCAGGTAAATCCTGCTCACAAAGTCAAGCATGTCTCCTGATAACAGTACCAGAGGCAGCCGCCCTGCAAGAAGCCTCTAAGGCATCAAAACCACAATGTAAACTATGTTTGCTAACTTGTTCAGTAGCATGCAACACATCCTGTAATTCCTTGTCCTCAGCACATGCAGGAAAAGAAGAAATCCTTGGTTTCAAAACAGATAAAAAAACTGTTGATACTTAAACATGTGAAACTGGCAATTTAAAGCTCTAATAGAAAGGGTAGCTGAAGTATAAACCTTTTTGCCCCACCTGTCCAAGGCACGAGAATCCTTTTCAGAGGGGATAGGATTCTTGGAGGCGGCAGCCTTAGCAGCCTTGGAACCCTGCAAAATAGTTTCAGGATCAGCAGAAGGGTTCTTGAATAAGAATTGATGGGAATCAGGGACCCTGTAAAATCTATCAGGCTTAGAAGGAGCAGGCGGCATGGAATCAGGATTCAAGTTAGCTTCAGAGAAGGCATCATCCACAATGTCAAGTACAGGAGGAATAGCTAAAGGCCTGTGCTGAGGGAGAAGAAGAAATTCCCCGAGTCTCTTTTTGGAAGCAGAATAATCCTGACCTTCCCAATGAAAATGCTCCCCCATCTCATGCAAGGTCTCCCCAAAAGAGAAATCTTCAGGGGGAGAGGCAGAGGGAACAGAATACTCTGCATCCGATTCCTCATAAGGAGGGAAAGAGTAATCCTGATCAGAGAAGAATCAGAAGATACAGAAGCCTGATCAGAGGAATCATAAGGGATAACCTGTCTAGGCCTTTTCTCAGGAGGGTGAGAGCCCCTAATCATAGTTAATAAATCCTCAGCCATCCGAAGTAATTGCTTCTGAGTCTTAGGAGCCGAATCCGAAGAAGCTTGAGCAGAAAGTCTTGGTTTAACAGGAGTCTTTGACTTAGCTTTTGTCTTTGTGGAAATAGTGATGTGTGAAGGCCTGAAGACCCCCTCAGAAGCCGGTACCTGCACAGCGGTTCCGGACCCATATGAAGTAGCGACGTCCGAAGGTCCTGCAGCAGACAAATTACTAGGCCTAGTTGGCTCACCATGTGAGTCCGTGTCGGCCATCGGTTCTGAAGTGGCGGACGACAGGGGCTGCAAAAGCGCCTCACTGACTACCGCCGAACCCGAAGCTGGCTCCGGCTGCAAAGTATCCTGTTTGGACCTCGGAGGCCTGCCCTTGTCTTTGCGTTTCTTCTGTAATCTGGTAGTCTGTAAAGAATCCGACGACATCCTATAATTAAATCGTCTACCGAAGTAATTCAAGGCCCAATCGTACCTACGCTTGATAGTGCGAGAATTAAACCTGGCACAGAACCGACAACAAGAAACGTCGTGGTCAGGGCCTAAGCAAGGTAGACAGTAAGAGTGAAAATCTTTATGAGGTATTTGTTTTCCACACGATACACAATTATTAACTTTTTCTGACATCGGAGGAGTAAGAAAAAAGTTTCCCCAACGGGGTACTTAGCTTTGAGAAGAGAAGTAGAAAACTTCGGACCGACGACAATCACACCACGTTGTCTTGAAAACGCCAACCAACAACTAGCGAACTGCTTTGTACCGCACGGCAAGAAAGACTGGAGAAGATGGCGTCGACTGTCAGCTTTATACCCATGCGCTCTGACGTCAGGGTTCTAGCTGATACAGCCGACGCCGGACCCAGACTTTGATATTCTGGCCGACCTCGGGCTGCCTGCTGGCAGGAGTACCCTACAGTTATGACTGCAACAGTGAAACACGAAGAACATCGGCTCCAACACCATCGGCACCGGATCCGGAATCGTATGAATAAGCATTGGCGCCGAAGGGGACTTCGGGGCCGGGGGGGTGGGGGGGTGGAGAGTGTGAGCTGCACATTTCCAACGGCTCCGAGACCAAAGGAGCCGAAGCAGGTGATTCGCCTCTCTATCCCCCAACCATGCGGCTCTGACGCCAATGGAGCCGAGAAAAGAGGTATTGAGGCAGACCCTTCCACCCGAGGCTCCGAAGCCATTGGAGCCGAGGAAGAAGAGGTCGACCTATGCTTCTTGGAAGTCTGTTCCGACGGACTGGTCGGAGCAGACGACCTTTTCTTTTTAGAAGCTGGAGAGGAAGGAGAAGCCAAAGCTTCCTCAAAGGAGGGCTTAATAAAACCCTTAAGGATCAATTTATTTTTTCATTCTTGAAGGACCCTAGAGGAAAAAGCATGACAAACACTACATGTTTCCTGCAAATGTTTCGGTCCTAAACAATATACGCAAACAGCATGGCTATCAGTAAGAGACATTTTGTAGTTGCACTTGGTGCACCTTTTAAAACCAGACTTCTGCTCTTTCGACATCCTATCACACAACTATTTCCCACAACGAAAAGCAAACGTTAAAGTAGGGCACGAGCCCTTTGACTCAAAACGGGACTGGCCAGAGATACAGAACACAAAACGGGCAGAAGCCCTCTAACTTAAATGGGCTTAGCCCGATAAAACAGGACGTACAGTAGAGACAAAATCAACACACCCACACACAAATAAGGGCAAAGGCCCTGTAACTTAAATGGGTCTTGCCCGGTAAGTAGAAAAAACAAATGCCAACAACCAATCACACCAAAACAGGTTCACACACACGTAAAGCTGTTAAAACAGCTGTTTGTTAAATTTGTGAAGAAAACCCTAGGTCAAAAGACCAAAAAGTAATCAAAAAACCACTTAGCTCCAGCCAAGTCGAGACCACGTCTAGCTTGAAAAGCGGCAAACGAGATCTGGGGAAGCAGGTGTGGTGCGTTCTGGGATAAGGGGTAGCCCAGCCAATTAGAGACTTCATTCTAGTATATAGTGGCAGAGTCGGAGCCGATGGATCGGCTCCGAACCCATCAGTTATGAATGTAGGCGAGATAGGATCCCATTACATCTGGTGTTATCCAGAGAAAAAGGACAAGGAATCCTTCTAGGACGTACTATAGGTTAGGGGGCTGGAGGGGGGGGTTGGTTGCTGACAAATGAAGTTTACCTAATCAGATGGAACATTATGGTGAGTACATAACTTCTTTATCTGAAGTAGTTAACTTCATTTGTTCATCAGAGACTGGAAAACAAGAGTTAAATCCCATGGAGGGACTGCGTCTTTAACCGGAGGCCTTAAGAGGAGAGGAAAGTGCCTTTTAAGAAAGTCTCACATAATTTGGAAGAGGCTAAGGTACCAAGATCACTTCCCACATGATAATGGGAAATCGCGGCTAATTGGACTTTGACCGTAGAAGAGCTAGCACCTTGGTTGAATAAAGTTGCCAAAAATTCTAACACTGCTTGTATCGGAGCTGTAAAGGGATCCAATTTTCTATGCTCCGCCCAGATTGTAAAGAGTTTCCATTTGCTGTTATAAACCTCCCTCGTAGAAGGTTTATGAGTGGCTACTAAAACAGCCTCAGACGACGAGATACAGGGAGTCCTACCTATTAATGGAACTGGATCAACCAAGCTGTGAGTTTGAGGTTATCCAGATTTGGCATTGATAATCCTAGTGGGTGAGAGATCAGATCCGGGGTGGGATCTAGAATCCATGGAGGATTCACTAGATGACACCATAGGCATGGGAACCACGTTTGACGAGGCCAGAATGGGGCTATGAGGATCACTCTGCTCCCCAACTGACGGACTTTCTGCAAGAGTTTTAGCATTAGGGGAAGAGGGAGATGAGCATAAAGTAGACTGGATAGCCAAACATGCACCAGAGCATCTCTGGGGGATTCCCCTGATGGGGGAATTAGAGTGAAGTAGTCGCTGCACTTTGCATTCGAAGGAGAAGCGAAGAGATCGCAGCAAGGTTCACCCCAATTGAGGAAGATCTGCTTCGCTATTTTGGGGTTCAGGGACCACTAGTACAGTGAGAAGATGGTTCGACTCAGCCTGTCTGCCAAAATGTTAGACAGACCTGGAATGTGCGTCGCTATGAGAAAGCGGTTGGTGGAGATCGCCCATTCCCAAACTCTCATGGCCTCTCGACAAAGTGGGTAGGATCTGGTTCCCCCCTGTTTGTTGATATACCAGACCACTGACATGTCTGTCTGAATTGCAACTGTCCCTAAGGGAAGAAGGGCCTGGAGTGCTTGCAACACCAAAAGCACAGCTCTCATCTCTAGGACACTGATATGCAACAAGGTCTCTGAATGGGTCCACGTGCCTTGGACGTTTCTGCCCATACAGTGCCCCCCCCCCCACCCTAGGTGAGAAGCATCAGTGATCACTGTGGCTAGAGGAGGGGACATAGAAAAGGGATGCCCTTTCTGGAGGTCTGGGGGACTGGATCCACCAGAGCAGGGATTTCCTGCAAACCCTGCTGAGGGAAATGGGTGAACTCAGTGGATGTTGCAGGATGGACCACTGAACCTGTAAGGTCCATTGTAGTATCCTCATGTTCAAGCTCACTAAAGGTAGCAGATTGATTGTTGCCGCCATGGAACCTAGAGCTCTCAGAACCAATTCCGCTGGAGGAGCCGAGGATTGTAGAAGGGCCAGTACGTGGAGCTTCAGCGTTCGAAGCCGGTCCGGAGTTAAGAAGACTTTCAATAGGTTTGTGTCTAACCTGGCTCCTATGAAGTCTAAGATCTGGGTTGGTTGAAGGGAAGATTTCTTGAGGTTGATTGTGATTCCCGGGAGGCCAAGTGAAGGAAGTAATTTCTGGCTGAACATAGTAGATGCCTGGTGGGGGCGGTCAGGAGCCAGTTGATTAGGTACAGGAAGACCTGTATTCCCTAGAGTATCAGGTGGGCCGCTACAACTGCCAAAACTTTGGTGAACACCCTGGGGGCTGTGGTGAGACCAAAGGGAAGGGCCCTGAACTGGTAGTGGCTGGCTCCTAGCCGGAAGCGGAGAAATCTTCTGGATCGTCTGTCCATCAAAATGTGGTAGTACGCATCCTTGAGGTCTATCGAGCACATCCAGTCGTTCTCCTGTTAGAGTGGGAGAATGGATTGAATGGTGACCATCCAGAACTTCTTTGGCCACTGACCGGTTTAGAAAGGACAGGTCGAGGAATGGTCTTAAGTCCCCCATCTTTTTGGCACCAGAAAGAACCTGGAGTAAAAGCCGGATCCAGGTTGGTCTCTGGGGACGTGCTGGATTGCTCTTTTTTCTAGCAGCTGGTTTATTTCTGCGGCTGCTGCCTCCCTTTGATTGGGTGGGACATCAGGGAGGCTCCGGGGTCTGGAAGGGGGATACAGAAAGGGAATTTTGTAACCTCTGGATATGATGTGAAGCACCCATCGATCTGTTGTAATGGACTCCCAAACTGCTAAGTGCCTCGAGAAGCAACCCCCCCCCCCTGACTGCCTCCAGAGTGGAACAGTCGGGTAACCCTTGAGGGCTGCTGCGCAGGCCGATCAGAAAAGCGTTCTCTCGACGTGAAATTCTTCAGCTCCCCTCTGCCTCTGGGCCGGCGTCCACCCTGTCCTCCTCTGCCTATAAAGGAAGAGGGGTCCAGAGTGAAATGGGACTGTTGAGACTTCCGGAACCACATCTCCTTTTGTCCCCTTTGGTTCATGGAGAAGGACCTCTGGGGAGCCGAGAAGCGGACTCCGACTGCAGACATCTTCCCGTCTTTCTTGCTCTGGACCAGCGTGTCACGGACGGTCTTGCCAAATAGCGAAGAACCATCAAATGGGGCATTTGCGAAGGACGCCTTGAAGGGTTCTGCAAAATCGCAAAGGCGGAGCCAAGCATGTCATCGTAAGACCGTGCCCGCTCCGCTAGCTCTAGCGGCTCCTTCCGTAGCATGGGAAAGGAGCCGCATAGAGATGTTCAAAATGGACTTTAGAGTGGCCATTCGAGCTGAGAATACCTTCTTATCCTCGGCCGACATGGACTCTGGGGGCGACTCGGCGTATTCCTTGATGAGATCCCACTGGAGTCATATCACGTGTGCCATATAATTCAGCGACCTTACAGAGAAAGTAGCTGAAGCGAACATCCGCTTCCCCAGGCAGTCAATAGTCAGAGACTCCTTGTCGGGAGGGTGGACCGAGGAACTCTCCTGGGCTAGTTCCTTCTTGGTGGTGGCCACCACCAACATGGCATCTACTGGAGCACCCTTGCTCCAAACCGTCCCATCAGTGGGGGGGGGGGGGGCTGAGAATTCTATCTGGTCTCTTAGGAATGGGCTCCAGTGTCCGGTTCCTTCCATGCCCTGGTAGTAATCAGATCTACCAGGGGATTGGCGGGAGGGGACACCCAAGAGGTAGATGGGCCTGCGTCAAACGCCTCCAGAAACACAGACTCATCCGAGGAAGGTTTTTGGGCTGACCACCCCCCTCTAATTCGAAGCATTTCCATGATGTCTCCGAAGGAGACGTCCTCAGGGAATGACCTTGGGGAACCTTCCCCTTCCTGTAAGTCTGTGTCCTCCGTCAAGGACTCAGGTGAGTCCAAGTGCCTCCTCTTGCATTTACGTTTGTGAGGAACCTCCTCGGGGGGGGGGGGGGGGGGAGGCAGTCCGAAGAGGCCTCACCAACCACATCTTGTTCCTCCAAGGGAACCATGTGGGACGTAGGTGCAGGCTGTCCCTGGGGCCGGGTGATGGAAGGTAGGCCCATCAGAGAGAGTGCAGGGTGGAGCCGTAGAAGGAGCCTGGGGCCTCAAATCCCTCGACAATACCCTATCCAAAACATTGAACGCCGAAGGAGAACTGCTCTCTTGGATCAGAGAGCAGTCCCCTCGGATCTGATGTGCGGATTGGAGCCGGCGCTGAAGCAATCGGATCCGAAGGGCCAGTATGCTCAGACCGAGACGAAGCCAGAGACACACTAACACCTCCAGATCCACAGCTCAGCTCTTGGCTCCGAGAGCTCGGATCCGAAAAGGGACCCAACAAACTCGAAGGTGCGGTCGGAGACGAAGTACAAGGTACTATCGGCGCCAAACCTCGCCCGGCTCCTATGCAACCCGGATCAGAAGTCTGAGCTCCAGAAGTGGGTCGGAGAAGGAGCAATCGGGGCGAAAAAGGGGGTCGAGCTCCCCCCCCTCAGAGTGGGGGGAGGCAGGAGCATTCCCATCTGCAGCTGGGCCTGGAGAAACCTACGCATCAGCCAGTCCATATCTGCATCGGACAAGCTTCAGGTGGACCTAGAAGAGGCCACTGAGGCGGGCTGGGAGTGCCGCCTCGATGACCTCGAAGGCGACCGAGTCTCCTCCTCTGGCTCCAGGGAGAAATGAGGTGAATGGAGCTGGGAAGGAGAAAGCCTGGAAGCCCTGGGAGAGGCTGCTTGTTTAGCCGGCGGAGCAAGACTCGGCCCGCCGCTTCTGAGGTCTCTCTTTTCCTCTCCCACCTTGCTTCCCTCTCCTCCTGGCCTAAGGTGGGAGGATGAGTCCCGGCCAGGGGAGCAGGGAGAGGAGGCGGCATGGCCGTGGCAGGTGCCACAGAGGGAGAGGAGGATGAAGTTGAGTCCGGGGGCAAAAGTCCCACAAGAGTCAACTTCTACCTCCTGTCCTTTAGGGCCCTGGAGTTGAAGGCTGCACAAATAGTGCAGCCTGAGGAGAGGTGGTCAACCCCAAGGCAGATAACACACAGAGTGTGGCCATCCTCTGGGGACAGCTTATGGCCACACTTGGTGCATTAAGAGAAGGTTTTTGGGGCCTCAGACATAGTCTGACTAACAAACACACAAGGCCCAACACACACACCTTCACACACACGGGGAGGAAATTAAACTACACTAAAGATAACAGTTAACAAATTTTATAACTAAAAATTATAACTAGGGAGCAACACACACAACAGTAATTTAGCTACAAGAAAAAAAGGGTAGATAAGGATTTTTCTCACAAAACTACTAACTCCCACGCCTGGAACCCGTTCTAAGCTGCTGATTCAACCACGGCAAATGTGATCCGAGGTCAGAGGGATGGCAGGGGATGTGGGTAAGGGGGAGGAGCTTGGAGCTCGGATCTTAGCCGTTTAAATCTGCTGGCTCAGATCCGATACGGATCAGATATCCACATGTTGATAAACAAATGAAGTTAACTACTTCAGATCGCTCGTTTCAGCTACATATTGTACTTCTTTTACTGCCTGCACTTTAACAGAGTTGTTTTTGAGTTTAAATTACCTGTTTAACCGTTGTAGGCTACACACTCAAGTGACAGCCATTTCTGTGCAATTAAAACGTTGATTGTATCTGCTATATTTTCTGGGGGGGGACTTGTTTTCCCGCCTTTCTATGCTAGTATAGTCCAGTTTTCAGGTTAGTGCTGAATTCAGGGCGGTGTTACAAGTTTCTGCGTTTGCCCATACCTTACTTGGATAGAAGGAAGTTTCTCTGTTCAATGTGAGAGGGAGCTTTGAGCAGCCTATATGTCCCTGGAAGAGTGGTTTCAGCCCAGAAATTAGTATTTATTGGTCATTTTGGGCTAATTTCTCTCTCATTTCCCTGCTATAAAACCCGCATTTGTGCTGTTTTCCGTGCCGGGCAGCACCAGTTAGCTAGGGTATAACTATTCCCAGCTCCACAAAGTCTACTCTTCAATTTTTCCTTGGAACTAGACAAACTTTCAACTTAAGCACTCAAACCATTCACTTCTCATACTGGCACTTGCTCAAAACTCACAGCAAGCACCAATAAACCTTAGCCCTAGACCACCCCTATACTGTAGAGAAGGACAAGGGTCTCTATTC
Organism: Protopterus annectens; assembly: GCF_019279795.1. Taxonomy (NCBI): domain Eukaryota; kingdom Metazoa; phylum Chordata; order Ceratodontiformes; family Protopteridae; genus Protopterus; species Protopterus annectens. The sequence continues at coordinate 317,351,430 of NC_056738.1, forward strand.
GACCTCACCAGCCAATCAGTAAAACAGTTCACTATACCTATCCAGACATGTCCAAAGGGCAGTTTCAGGTGTACTCTCCAGTCCAACTGGTGAATCTGGGGATTTTGAGGCAATGTTACAATTGCCTCAATGACACAGACAACATTCGCCTCCTTCCACCAAACACTAATACATGAGAGAGATGCAATTATACAGCCAAACTGGAGGCTAAGCTCTCTCAACCCAAGACAGGACCAGGCAGTAAAGACGAGAAGGGAATTACTTGCATCACACCAACAGTCTCACATAGACCTATGAAACAAACACTGGCAAAAAACACAAACACACAAAAACATACTCGGAGGCTCCAAATAAAAATCTGCAAAAGCAAGAGAGACCTCCAAAGCAGACATCTAAGCAACCTCCACTCTAACACAAACCATGAAACACATACTTCACAAAACCAGTATGCCACACAATCACAGCCCTTAAGGCAAAATAACATACCCAGCACACTAGTAACAGGTGACTCTATAGTCAGGCACACTAAAGTCGCACTCACTAGGCTGAACAAGAAGGTTACTGTTAGCTGCCTGTCGGGTGCCAGGATCCGCCACATAACCCAAGCACTCAGGTCACTCCAGAAAGTACAGTTGTGTACCTACCATAAATGTAGATGTTAGAATGCATTCACTGTTGCAGTCATTACACTTGGGTTATCCTGCTGGCAGGCTACCCGCAGTCGGCCTGATTTCCAAAGTCTAGGTCCGGTGTCGGCTGATGTCGCCTCTTCCCTGACGTCAGTGCGCCAAGGGTATAAAAGATGCAGCAGATGCAATTTTCTTCAGTTTTTCTTGCCCCAGATGTCAGGTGCCCCCAAATTAGTAGACTAAAAATTATGCCAATAAAAATGCATGCAGTAAAATAACATTTCCTTCATCTACAAGCAAATACACCACATAGGTTATATAGGATAGAAAAGTACAGATAAGTCCCAGCAAAGAAAAGGGGGATGGTGGGTGGGTAACCTGGACTGCAACAGTGAATACACTCGAACATCTACATTTATGGTAGGTACACAACTGTACTATGTTCATAGTGTTTCACTGTTGCAGTCATTACACATGGGTTGAATCCCAAAGCGGAGGTTAGGTGGCTGGGTCTAAATAGGATTAGGAGAGGATATAAGGCCCTGCAGAACTGCAGTGGCGAAGCCTGCTCTGGATTTAGAGTAGGGAGGTAAGTGGTAGTGCTTGGTAAAAAAGAGTGCACTGAACTCCAAGTTGCAGCCTCTAAAATGTCTTTGGTTGGTACTCCTCTGAGGAAGGCTGCTGAAGTGGCTGCTGCGCTGGTTGAATGTGGCCTAATGCCCTTAGGCACTGATTTGCCATGTTGTGAATAGCAGAAACGAATGCAGTGGCCTATCCATTTTGAAATAGATAGCCTTTCCTTGTGATCCTGCAGCATATGCCACTAAAAGTTGCTCAGTCTTTCTGAAAGCTTTAGTTCTGTCCAAGTAGAAGCGTAACTGTCGGTGTATGTCCAAAGAATGCAGGAGTCTCTCACCCTTATTCTGTGGGTTTGGATAAAAGGTGGGCAAATGAATGGTTTGGTTAAGGGCCACACTGGACACTACCTTAGGCATAAGAGTTGGGTTCATCCTCAGAGAAACCCTGTCTGGATGGAAAATAATAAAAGGTTCCACAGCCATGAGTGCCTGCAACTCTGAGACTCATCTTGCAGAGGTTATTGCTAGGAGCAGAGCTGTTTTCCATGATAAGAACTTTATTTCAGCTGTGTTGGCTGGTTCAAAAGGTGGCAGTGTGAGTTTTTCCAAGATATAATTGAGGTCCCATGCAGGTACTGCTGCTCTCCTTGGGGGTCTTATGTTTTTAGCCCCTCTGCGGTACTGTCTTAGCAACGGATGTGAAAAAATAGGTGGTTCCATATTGTAATGAGCTGAAATGGCAGAGGCATGGATTTTAATTGATGAAAAGGATAGACCTTTGTCCAGCATCTCAGTTAGGTATTGTAAAATCTGAGGAATATTTGATACAGTCGTGTCAATTCCTTGTGCCTGGTTCCAAGCACAGAATCTCTTCCATTTTTCTGCATACGATTTTCTGGTACTGGGCCTCCTGGCCTCCAAAATAACATCCATCACTGCTTTAGAGAGAGGTGTGTTCTGAATGGCTACATTATCCACCATGCTGCCATATTTAGGGTCCTGAGTTGGCTGTGCCAGATCGGATTGTTTCGTTGAGTCAGTAAGTGAGGAATCAGAGGTAATGTCCAAGCTGGGCCTTGAGACAAGCTCTTTAGGATTGGGTACCAGTGCTGGTGGGGCCAGTCGGGGGCAATCAGAATCATTTTTGGCTTCTCTTGTCTGACCCTTAGGAGTACCTTGGGGAGGAAAGACAGAGGAGGAAAGGCATATACTGTTAGGGTTTTCCAGCTGAATGATACAGCATCCACTTTCCATGCTTGCTTGTGATAAGTCCTTGTGCAGAATCTCTGTAGTTGGCAGTTGTGAGGGGAGGCAAATAGATCTATGTCTGGGCATCCCCATTTCTTTGTTATCATGCTGAAGACTTGTGGATCCAGTTGCCACTCGTGGGGATCCATGAGGGTTCTGCTTAGTCTGCCAGCGTATTTTTCTTTCCTGGCAGGAATTGTGCTTGCAGGTGTACTTGATAAGTCAATGCTGTGTCCCACAAAGTCATGGCTTGTCTGCAGACTGGGTAGGAATGTGTGCCTCCCTGCTTGTTTATGTACCACATGACTGTAGTATTGTCTGTCTTCAACAGTAGTTGTCCCGGATGAAGTAGATCCTTGAAAGCTGTCAGGGCATTCTGAACAGCCAGCATCTCTTTTTGGTTGATATGTAGATGCATTTGGCTTGTGGGCCATGTGCCCTGAATACATTTTCCTGCCATGTGGGCCCCCCAGGCATAGTCTGATGCATCTGTTGTTACTGACTGCCTGGCTGTGGGTAGGGTGAATGGCTGTCCCTTGTTGCAGTGACAGGCCTGTGTCCACCATCGAAACTCCTGTTGCAGGCAAGGAATAAGGGTAATTAATGTTTCCAGGCTGTGGCAATGTTGAGTCCAAACACTTTTTAGATACCATTGTAGTTTCCTCATATGCAGTCTGGCATATGGAATTAGCAGAATGCAGGATGCCATAAAGCCCAAAGCCTGCAGAATTTTTCTTGCAGATAACTGGGTCTTTGTTGCCAACATTTTGAAATAAGAAGTCAGTTGCCTTTGTCTGGGAGGAGATAAGCCATCTGTGCAGCTGTATTTAAGCTTGCACCCAGGAATATTATCCCTTGAGAGGGTACTAGTTTTGATTTCTTTTCGTTTACTGTGTACCCTAGGCAAATTAGCAATCTTTTTACAAACGCCAGATGTTTCAGTAAAATATCCTTGTTCTCTGCTTGAATAAGGCAGTCGCCCAAGTAGGGATATATTTGTATTCCTCTTTGTCTGCAAAAAGCAATTACTGATGCCAGGCATTTTGTGAAGACCCTGGGCACAGTAGATAAGCCAAAGGGCAGCACAGAGAATTGGTAGTGCATTGAGCCAGCTATGAACCGGAGGTATCTTCTGCAAGATTGTCTGATTGGGACATGCAGGTATGCCTCTTTTAGGTCCAAAGTTACAAGGCAAGCCTTGTTGCCCAGCATGGGCAGAAGCTGCTGCAGAGTCAACATTTTGGAACATCCAGAAAAGTGCTTAGAATAGACAGATCCAGTATTGGTCTCCAGGCTTTGTCCTTTCTGGGTACCAAGAAAAGTCGTGAGTAAAATCCTTGTCCCTGCTCCTGAAGTGGTACTCACTGAATGGCCCCCATGTCCATGAGGGATGAAACTTGCTTTTGTGCCTCTGCCCATTGATTGTGTGGCAGGTCTGGCATGCCTCTTGCCTTTGGCAGGGTGTGAAAGTGGAACCTGTAGCCCTGAGACACTATATTTAAGACCCATTTGTCCTGGGTAATCATGTGCCTGTTTTGTTGAAGAAGTGCTAGTTTTCCCCCTAAGGGAGCTTCCAAAAGTTAAGTGCTTGGTACTGCTAGAAAAAAGTCATTTTGACGGTTTCCTATAAGGTTGAGATTTGTCTTCTCCACTTTTGGAGGTAGAAGCACCCCATTGTTTAGGCCTGTATGAGCCTTAGGGCTGGGATCTGCCTCTACAGCATCTGTATCTGCCTTTGTAGCCTGTCTGACACTGGAAAGGACCAATTTTTTTGAAGGCCAGTTCCTGCTAAATCTGGGTGGCTGTACCTGTAAGAAATCTTTAACCGTTTGCATAGATTTTGCTTTATCCTCCATTTCTTCAACACCTCTTCTGCCTTAACACCAAAGTATCATGCTGAAAAGGAGCATCTAATAATTTTGCTTTAACATGATCAGGCAGATTCTGTTCCTTTAACCAAGCATGCCTCCTAATAACAGAACCCGTTACAGCGGCCCTACAACAGGCCTCCAAAGAATCAAAACCAGATTGCAAAGTAAGTTTTCCCACTTGTTCAGCTGCATGCAATAAATCCTGCATTTCCTTGTTTTCTGGACATTCAGAGTTAGTAAACATTTTCTGTTTTAATAGTGGCATTAAGTATTGCTGATATTTAAGCATATGAAATTGACAATTTAAGGCCCTTACGGCCGAAGTAGCAGAAGTGTAAACTTTTTTCCCCCATCTGTCCAGTGCCCTTGAATCTCTATCAGAAGGGACAGGGTTTTCAGCAGTGGAAGCCTAGACTCCCTTAGGACCCTGAGATATGGTTTCTGGGTCAGCCGCAGGGTTTTTGTATAAAAATTTATGGGAAACTGGGACCCTGTAGTATCTATCGGGCTTAACTGGTGCAGGGGGTATGGGGTCTGGAGACAGGCCAGACTCTAAAAAAAAAAAAAAAACATCATCCACAATGTCCAGAACAGGGGGAATAGCAAGGGGCCTGTGCTGGGGAAGTAAAAGAAAAGCTCTGAGACTTTTCTTAGATTGAGTAATCCTGTCTCTCCCAATGAAAGTGCTCCCTCATGGTATGCATGGTTTCCCCAAATGAGTAATCTTCAGGAGGAAAAGCTGAAGGAATAGATTCTTCAGCATCAGAATCACCATAGGGAGGAAGAGAGTATCCTTGATCAGAGGAGGAATCAGAGGAAATGGAAACCTGATCTGTAGATTAATATTCAGTCTCTTGCCTAGGCCTCTTATCAGGAGGGAGATGGGAACCCCTGATCAAAGTAACAAGGTCTTCGGCCATTTTGAGCATTTGTTTTTTAGGCATGGAAGTCTGTCCTGGAGAATGCTGTACTGGTTTCTTTAGCTGCTTTAGTCTTTAGCTTTGAAGCTGAAGATGGCTTTACATATAACTGTGTTGGTCTGAAGACAACCTCAGAAGCCGATGCCTGCACAGCGGCTCCGGACCCATCTGAGGGAATTGTGTCAGAGGATCCAATACCTTGAGTTTCCAGAGGCCCAGTCGGCTCCACGTGGGAGTCGGAAGCGGCCTGTGGCTCTGAGGTAGTGGGTGTCAAAGGCTGCTAAAGCGCCTGAGAACCGGCGAACCGACAACTAGCTTAGCGGAAGCCTTATCGTCTGTTTTGGACCTCGGATGCCTGTCCTTGTCTTTATCCTTGCGTTTTTTAGAAACTCCGGTCGTCGGTTGTTCCGATGGCATAGTATAATTAAATCTTCGGCCGAAATAATGAAAGGCAAAATTGTACTGACGCTTAATAGTGCATTGGTTAAATTTAGTGCGTTGGTTAAATCTAGCACAAAACCGACAACAAGCAACATCGTGGTCTGGGCCTAAGCAAGGAATACAATAAGAATGAAAATCCTTACGAGGTATTTGCTTCCCACAAGAAATACAATTGTTAACTTTTTCTGACATTGGTCTGGGGCAAGAAAAGTTTCCCCAATGGGGTACTTAGCTTTAATGAAGACTTTGGATCTGAAATTCGATTTTGAAAATCTCAGGAGTCGGCCGACCAGCACTTGCTAACTGCTTTTGCTTCGGGCACCGCGCGGCAAGAAAGACTGGAGAAAACGGCGTCAGTTGCATCTTTTATACCCCTGGCACACTGATGTCAGGGAAGAGGCGACAACAGCTGACACCGGACCTAGACTTTGGAATTCAGGCCAACTGTGGGTAGCCTGCCAGCAGGATAACCCAAGTGTAATGACTGCAACAGTGAAACATGACTAACATAAAGTACAAATATGTCTCTTGTCCATGCTGGTGTGAATGACCTGAGACGTGCCTCCCAGGACTACATGAAAAGAGACATGGAGAAGCTCTCTGATCACGTAGCCCAAGCCGGTATGACCCTGACCCTGAGTAGCATCCTGCTCTCACCAAGAAGGATACCACGGTACAGAAAAAAATGTCTACGAATGACTGATCCTGTAACAGCAGCTCTACTTGAGGCCTCTAGAGCATCATAGCCACATTATAAGGTGTGTTTACCCACTTGTTCTGCACTATGCATCATATTCTGCAACTCCTTCAAATCTGGTTGTTCAGGTTGTGACATTTTATTCCTTAATTGTGATAACAGAAACTGCTGATATTTAAGCATATGGACATGACAATTTAAGGCCCTCATGGCTAGGGTGGCCGAGGTATATACCTTTTTTCCCCACCTTTCTAAGGATCTAGACTCTCTTTCGGGAAGGTAATGGATTCTTAGCAGTAGAGGCCTTCATTCCCTTGGGGCCTTGAGAAATGGTTTCAGGGTCAGCATTATGGCTTTTGTAAAGAAATCGGTGCGAGTTAGGAACTCTGTAGTACCTATCAGGCTTGACTGGGGCAGGAGGCAGGGAATCCAGATTAAGGCAAGCCTCCGAGTAAACATCATCAAGTATGTCCAAGACAGGAGGAATCGCCAGAGGTCTGTGCTGAGGTAGCAAAAGAAATTCCCCAAGTCTTTTCTTGGAATCTGAAAAATCTTGTCCTTCCCAATGGAAGTGTTCCCTCAAGGTATGCAAGGTTTCCCCGAAAGAAAAATCCTCTGGGGGAGATACAGAAGGAATGGACTGCTCTGCATCAGAATCTTCAAAAGGGGAGTACGAGTGTTCCTCTTCATCAGAATGTTCTGAAATAATGGAGCCCTGGACAGAAGAGGGAGAATATTCCTCCACTCTGGGTCTCTTGTCCGGATGGGGTTGGGAACCCCTGATAAGAGTAATTAAATCCTCAGCCATTTTGAGCATCTGCTTTTTAGGCATGGGACCTGGAGATGGGCCCTGTGCAACAGGCCTCTTGGGATGCATGGCTGGTTTGGACTTAGTAAAGGCCTTTATGGAAAAGGAAGATGAGGGTCTGAAGACACCATGGATGGAAGTGGACCTGTCCACATTAAGAGGCTCAACACTCACAGTGGCTTCGGTAGCTGTAGTCAGGGTATGGGCCGAGGCACCTGCGGTCTTGGTTACAGAAGACACCGCCAGAGAAGTGTCGTCAGTAGTCAGGGGCTGCGTAGGTGCCTCGCTGAAAACCGGACCACATGTAGTTGGTTTTGGCATGGTGTCGGTGGAGACCTCGCGTGTAGGTCTGTTGCGTTTTTTGGACAAAATGGTAGTCTGAGTCTCCGATGACATTTTATAATCAAACACTTTACCAAAAAAGTGCTGGGCGAACTCCGCCAGACGCTTAATAGTGCGTTTATTGAAAGCAGCACAAAAGCGATAGCCCGAGACGTCATGGTCTGGGCCTAAACAAGGTATACAGAGGGAATGGAAATCCTTATGCGGTACTTGCTTCCCACAAGAAATACAATTGTTAACTTTGTCTGACATCAGTCTGAGGCAAGAAAAGTTTCCCCAACGGGGTACTTAGCTTTAAAGAAGACTTCGGTTTCCAAATTTTCGTAATTTCAGGAGCTGGCCGACCAGCACTTGCGAACTGCTTCTGCTTCGGGCACCGCGCGGCAAAAAAGACTGAAGAAAATGGCGTCGGCTGTGTCTTGTATACCCCTGTCGCACTGACGTCAGGAAAGAAAGTGACGACAACCGACGCCGGACCTAGACTTTGGAATTCGGCCGACCGAGGACCTGCCTGACGGCAGGAGAACCCATCTGTTATGACTGCAGCTGTATGCACAATGATCATCATCGAGTACAAATATGTCTCTTGTCCATGCTGGTGTGAATGACCTGAGACATGCCTCCCAGGACTACATGAAGAGACATGGAGGAGCTCTCTGATCACGTAGCCCAGGCCGGTATGACCCTGACCCCGAGTAGCATCCTGCCCTCACCAAGAATGATACCACGGTATAGAAAAAAATTATAAATTTCAACAACTGGCTAAGCTTCTGGTGTCTTTCAAAGGGGATCCAGTGTCCATCAGCCTGGGATGACATGCTCGACAAGCCATGCTGCTTCGCTTGAGACGGCTTGCACCAGTCACCCTTAGACTTACGAATACTGGCCAAGGCTGTTGCCACCTCCATAGTGCCTTTTTTAGGCAAGGCTCAAAAAACAAACCCACCACCATAAATAGCAGAAGTAACACAAAAACTGAGGGTAATGCTACTCAATGCTAGAAGTCTAAACCTCAAAATGCACGCACTTGAGGCACTCCTCAGTATGGAGAAAATCGATGCATGTGCAGTAACAGAAACCTGGTTTAAGGCTCCAGAGAGCACCCCAGCACTACCAGGCTACAACTCATACCATACATTTTGGCCACAAAACCTGGACCGAAATACAAAAGGTGGTGGAAGTATCCATATTCATCAAGGATACCCACACCTCCAGGTTAGTGGCACAGCATGATGTTTCAGAGATTACCCACGCACAATTAACTATGAGCAAAACTGCTATTCAAATTATAGCTTGCTACAGATCACCCACCATGTCCCAGGACTCCCACTCCATATTCCTGGAAACACTGGGAAACAAAGGACCGGAGGTCAACTCCTCGCTAGTTATATCTGGCCATAAACTAATCACTCTGGATATCCACATTCCGCCACCACCCCCGGTCAAAGAAACCACTGTGAAAAACTTTTCAAAATCAAACTTCACGTTACTTAAGACCGAAGTGGGAAGTTTCAAAGCTCCCATGCTAAAGGATAATGCTGTCCAAGCTGCAAAATCCTTTACTAATGCATTCTACGGGCACCTACAAGAATGCATGGATTGTACTATCCCAAATAAAACCAAGACTCACTCCTCCAAGAAAAGGAAACTAGTCTGGTGGACCCCTGCCATAAACAAGCTATACAATAGAAGGAGGAAAGTAGTACAGAAAAAAAAAAAAAAAAAAAAAAAAAAAAGAGTAAAATCCCAAGAAGGGAAGACATCCCTGATCAATATCAGCAAGAAAAAGAAGTCTCGTACCATAACGTTCCATCTGTATTGTTAATACTCGTTCAGTCATTATGTATGGGTATCGGCTCCGAGTTCGGAACACAGCCTGCCATTTTCCAAGCTCACGTCAGCTTCAAACTCTCGAGCTAAATTCTTAGCCACAATTCCCCTCTCCCTGTTACCGCAGATTGAGTTTGCAAGTTAAAGAAGGTAGAGGCTACCTCTGGTAAAATAACCTAAGAGAACTGGATGGTGAGATCCACTAGAAACCACAGGAGGGGGAAGGAGGGAGGGTCGTAATGACTGAACGAGGATCAAAAATACAGATGGAACGTTATGGTAAGACATAACTTCTTTATCAGATTGTTAATCCTCGTTCATTCCTTACGTATGGGACAGAGTCCAGAGCTACCTCTATTCCTGGGAGGCTCTCATGGAAGGACATTCCTGGGCACCACAGAACTGAAAGATGCTCTTCCCCTGGAGGCCAAATCCAATTTGTAATGATTGATGAAGGCATGAGGCATAGCCCAAGTTGCAGCTGCACAGATGTCATATAAAGAAGCTCTGGCATGGAAGGCAGCAGAAGTTGCCACTGACCTTGTAGAATGAGCTTTCATGGTAGTAGGCAACAAAATATTACGTTGTGTGTAAATAAAGGTCACACAGTCCTTCAACAATCTAACTAATGTGACCTTAGCAAGAGCCGATCCTAATCTAGGACCAGAAAGACAAAAATAACTGGTCAGATTTACAAAAGGGTTTAGTCCTGTTTAGGTAAAAACGGATTTGCCTGTGTATATCAAGGGTATGTAGGCAATACTCTCCTTTGTTTGAATGGTTAGGAAAGAAAATTGGCAATTCAATGGCTTGATTAATGGATATTTTCAGGGATCACTTTAGGCAGAAATGACGGATTAGTCCTCAGAGACACTCTCTTTATGAAAAATCAAGTATGGACTCAATGCATAAAACCTGAAGTTCAGAAATACGTCTGACAGAAGTAATAGCGACCAAAAACAAGGTTTTCCATGACAAATACTTCAGGTCGCAAGAAGAGGCTGGTTCAAAAGGTGTCATTGACAGAGCTTGTAGAACTAATGATAAATCCCATGGTTGAATAGGTTCTCTAAAAGGTGGCTTCAGATAATTCACACCTTTTATGAAGGTCTTGCACAATTTGAGAGACATAAGAGAGGAATCTTGCACACCCTCATGAAAATTAGAAATTGCAGCCAAATTAACTCTAATGGCAGAAGCAGATAGACCCGATTGAAACAGGTCGGCCAGATAGTCTAGTAATAAAAATAGACACTGGTGCTGAAAAGGGGTCTACTTGTTTATCTTTCAGCCAACAGGTAAATCTTTTCCACTTGCTCAGATAAGTAATTCTAGTGGAAGACTTATGAGAAGCAATGAGACTATCATGTACTGGTAAAGAAAGATCATCCTGCCTGGCAATCAAGGGAATTGGAGTAGCCAAGCCATTAGCTTCAGGCTGTTCAGGTTGGGATGAATCGGGTTCTGTGGGTGTGAGATCAATTCTGGGATTGGATGGAGAACCCATGGTCGATCTAGTAGGTGAGGCCAAAGGAATGGGAACCAAATCTGTCATGGCCAATATGGTGCTATGAGGATTACCTTGCTCTTCAACCGTCGGGCTTTCTTCAGAAACTGGGGAATGAGAGGAAAGGGCAGAAATACGTAGAGAAGACCCGAGGGCCAATCGTGGACTAGAGCATCCCTGGGTGACTGTCCCGAAAGGGGGAAATCAGGGCGAAGTAGTTGCTGCATTTGTAGTTGGTCGGGGATGCAAAGAGGTCACAGCAAGGAAGGCCCCAGCAGTGGAAGATCACAGCTATCAAGGGATTCAAAGACCACTCGTGAGGTTGCAGAATGCACCCACTAAGAATGCCTACTATCACGTTGGAACTCCCGGGAATGTGCATTGCTAGAAGAAAACAGTTGGTAACCAGCACCCATTGCCATATCCTCATGGCCTCTCGACAAAGGGGGTAAGATTTGGTTCCACCTTGCTTGTTGATGTACCAGACAACTGCCATGTTGTCTGACTGAATCGCAATTGTCCCAGACGGCCGCAGGGGATGGAATGCTTGCAATGCCAGAAGCACCACCCTCAACTCTAGAACATTTATGTGCAGCTGGGCCTCCAGTTGGGACAAAGTGCCTTGGATTGTCTGTCCCCGACATAACCCCCCCCACCCCATCAGGGAGGCATCCGCAGGGAGGCATCCGTGGTCATTGTGGCCTTGGGTTGCTGGGGGGAAAAAGGGCAAGACCATTGTGAGAAATTGTGCGTCATCCACCAATTTAAATTCTGTTTGCACCTGTGGGTTACTCAAATCATGACTGAAAAAGGATGCTGAAAAGGAAACCACTGGGTGAGCAGTAGCCATTGTAGAAGCCTCATGTGAAACCTGGCCAGGGAAACAATGGTGATGGAGGCTGCCACGGAAACCAACAGCTGTAGAACTGAGTGAGCCGTGGATTTTTCCTTTGAAAAGATTGGAATTATTTGTTGCTTTTTCCTTAAAATTCTGTGCTCTGGAATAGCAGATCTGCATTTTTTTTTGTGTCCAAGATAACCCCTATGAATTCTGTCGACTGAGATGGGGTGAGATTGGATTTCTGCCAGTTTATGGTTATGCCTAGCCTTTGAGCAGCGAGGAAAGAGCATGCCAGGCAGGGAGAGGAGCCAATCGTCTAAGTATGGAAACAACTGGAATCCCTAAAGTCGCAAGTGAGCTGTGACAACTGTCATGCACTTTGTGAACACTCTGGGGGCTGTAGAGAGTCCGAAGGGCAGTACTCTGAACTGGTAGTGACTGGCTCCCGCACGGAAGCGCAGAAATCTTCTTGATGGCATGTCCACCTTTATGTGGTAGCATGCATCTTGAAGATCTATCGAGCACATCCAATTGTCTTTTTCCAAGAGCGGGAGGATAGACTGTATAGTGACCATCTGGAATTTTTGTACTCTCACAAACTTGTTCAATACACTGAGATCCAAAATTGTTCTCCAGTCCCCGGTTTTCTTTCCTCTGGTTATGATCCTTTGTACCCAAGGATCGGTGGTGATGGTTAGCCAAGCAGAAGGGTACAAGGAGAAACGTCCCCCAACCACCTCCAGAGGAAAGGAGTTGGGCCGCTCTTCAGGAGCGCTGGTAGGGTTGACCAGGAAAAGAATCCCTGGAACCCTGGTTACGCGGACCTGCTCTGCTCTGAAAGGAGAGTCTTCCCTGTGAGTTTCCCCCCCTGCCTCTTGGGAAGAACTCAGCCTGTGCGTCACGGAAAAGACCCTGAGATTTCTTGAACCTTATCTTCCCACTCTTTTGGTTTTGGGAGAAAGCATGTTGAGGGGAAGAATAACTGACACCTACAACAGAAAGGGTCTTACCGTCTTGTTCACATCTGGCCAGAGTGCTTTTAACTTTGGGCCCAAACAACGAGGAGGGCTCAATGGGGGCATTAAGAAAGGAAGACTTAAAAAGGTTCCGCAAAGTTGCACAAGCGCATCCAAGAGTGTCGTCTCAAGACCGCAGCTGAACCTGCTGCTCTTTCTGATGCGCGGGATATCAATCGCATAGAGGAGTTAGACTCGATGGTGGCCAGCTGAGAGACCACTTTGTCACGGTCCTCAGACACTGCACCAGCCAAGGTTTCAGAGAGCTCAGAAGCCAGATCCCTTTGAAGCCTGGTAAAATGTGCCATATAATTCAGAGACCGGATAGCAAAGGTTGCTGAAGCAAAGGTGCGATTCCCTATTCTATCCAGGGCCCGGGACTCTGTTAGGCAGATGGACAGTCTGGCTTTCTTCTTCTACCAGATAGTTTATTGTTGCTGCCGCCACCACCAAAGCATCTACAGGAAGACCTTTGGACCGACGGGGGTCTGAAGCAGGAGGTGACGACATCTTGTCTGGCCTCCGGGGAACATCTTCAACAGTATCTGGGGCCTTCCAAGCATGCTGCACGATGAACTTGACAAGTTCATCGGCAGGTGGACTAACCCAGGAGGTAGGGGGCCAGGTGCAAAAAGGCCTGCAGGAACACAGATTCCTCAGGGATCGGATTAGAGGGCTGCCAGTCACCTCTCTGTTTCAGAATTTCAAGGATATTGCCAAAGGATACCTCAGAGGGTGACTGAGGGATCCTTCCCCCTCATCGAAATCTGTGTCTTCGGTGAGAGACTCCTTTGTGGAGTCCATGTGCTTCCTTTTACACGAACTTTTCCGGTGGACGTCCTCAGTGGGAGAAGCTGGGGAAGAAAACGGAAAAAGGGATTCCTGAGGGAATATGTCTTAACACCCTTGCACCCGGTGTCCGCTAGGTGAGACTTGTGAAACCAGTGTACCAGAGGAGGGAGGAGGTATTGGGAGTCTGGCATCGCCAGCAGCAGCGAAAGCCTTCTCCATCAGTTGGAAGGCTGGTCCACCCAGAGAGGAGTGGTATGTCGAGGACAGGGGGCACTCCACCCTTAAGTGGCACAGCCTGCAGACTCGAGTCCCTGGATGGCTGTGGAGCAGCAAGCTATGCATATCACAGCTGACATCCTGGGTCGTAGCAAAACTTTCCTGCCACGAAGGCAACTGAGGTTCCTTAGTGAGATCCATAAAGGAAACCGCAGAAGGGGAAGACTGTACTATATCCATGGACTTCAAAGGCAATGAAGGAGGAGAATAAGAAGGTGTCTTTGGAGAAGGGTGATCACCTCCCAAGGAAGGATAGTTCCTGGGGGGGGGGGGGGGTGGAATACCTCTGGTCAAGAATGCCTGGTCCACAAGATGCAACACATGTTCAGAAAGACTTCTAGTGGACCTTACAGAGACTGAGGGAAAAACCGGCCTGTCCAAAGGGGCAGACTCTGTGCCCATCTCATCGCACAGAGGACAACGGTGCCGAGAAAGAGTGAACTACCGTAGTCTGCACCGAAGAAATCATCGGTGCCAAAGTGATTGAGTGCACCGACAGGGGTCGGTGCCAAAACTGGAACAGACAAAACTGGAGTCATTAATAAAGGCCTCGATTCCAAGGAAGATCTCTGAGCTGGCGCGGCCAAGGTCTGCGCCGACTGAACGATCAGAGCCGATACAATGGTAAAGGTCTGAACAGAGGAGCCACTTGGTGCCTTTGTATAGAAGGCTGCGGGAGAGGATGGAGCAGAAATCACTAACTGAGCCGAAGGTCTGGGCAATGAAAGCACTGGGGCTGACAGAGCTCCACAGCCAAAATTTTTGCCTTTTTAGATTTTGGTTGGTGAGAGAGTCCCCAGTCAGGGATGAAGGCCTGGATTTAGCCTTAATAGAAACATCCATTTTCTTATGGGTTTTGGGAGGGGTTGAGACCTCCGGCCCAGAAACAGCCTCTGAAAAGGGAGATTTTATAAGTCCCTTCAGTATCAGCTTGTTTTTCCTTTCTAACAAAGTTCTATTAGAAAAGTTTTCATTCACATATAGTACAAGGTGGTTCGACAGATAAATGGGAAGCTTCCAAACAAAAAACAGAGTGTGCTTCAGAAGTAGGCAGTTTGTGTCCAGAATCAGAACACCGCTTAAACCGCGGACTACCCTTTTTTATCTGCCATAATAACAAACAAAGTACCAACAATGGTACAAGATAGTACCCGAAGGTATGAAAAAGAAAAGGAAAGGGATTACCAATGATGGTAAAGAGAAACTACCTTGAGGTAAAAAGGGAAAGTAAAGGACAGAAAAAAATCTGATGAAATTATGTAACGCTAGATGCGATAGAAAAGTTATTTTATTGTCTCTTGCCCCAACAGAAAAGTAATTTGTAAAGCAATTAAACAACAATTGACTGTACTTAGCTCAAGAGAAGTAGCTTGACACGACCGGATGGCAATGCGGCAAACAAAATCTGAAGTACAGGGAGAGGGGGAATTGTGGGTGAGACTTCAGCGAGAGTTTGATGCTGGCGTGAGCTTGAAAAATGGCCAGCTCGGTTCCGAGCTCGGAACAGATACCCATACGCAAGGAATGAACAAGGATTAACAAAATCAGATACTTCGTTCCCACAAAATCATCCAAGTCTAGCTTCGAAAGAAAACTTGCCATGGACTCCAAAGATAACCACAAGGCATTCTTTAGCTATGTCAAGAATCTAAGTGGCAATTCTCAGATGTGCTCAGAGTTGGTGCAGAATGGCACAAAATACACTGAACAGACAGATATAGCCAACATTCTGGCAGACCAGCTCAGTGCAAACTTCACCCCTCTCTCACCCCCAAAAGGGCCCATAACTATACCAGAAGAATGTAGTGCCCCTGAAATTAGACACTCAGGTTAAAACAGCCCTCTAGCCAAAAACACAGCATCAATGGGACCGGACGGTGCCCCAGGCTGCGTCCTACAAGAGCTCAAAGATGAACTAACCCCTCACCTACAAGAGCTCAAAGATGAACTAACCCCTCACCTAAATACACTTTTAAACTCAGCCTTTCCACAGGTTACATGACCATAGAGTGGCGCACAGCAACGGTTATTCCACTCCACAAAGGTGGAGCCACAACGGACCCCGGAAACTATCGCCCTATAAGCCTGACTAGCTTGGTTTGCAAAGCTATACTGCGCGTCATCATGGATCTCATTAACAGAGACATTGGAAACCTCCAAACACTGGACCCTACCCAGTTTGGCTTTGTTAAGGGCAGATCATGCCTCCTAAACCTGATGGACTTCTTTGAGACAGTTACCAAGGTTATAAACGAGGGAAAGGTGGTCCACACAGCTTACCTAGAGCTCGCAAAGGCCTTAGACACCATTCCCCACTCAGGAATTATAGACAAGCTCACCAGCCTGAACATAAACCCCCTACATCACGAGATGGGTTGCTAACTGGATCATGGACAGAACCCACATGTTGAGTTGTGGGAGCTAGGTCTGACTCTAAACCGGTTACAAGTGACATTCCCCAGGGTTCAGTCCTAGGACCTCTCCTGTCCGGCATATACTTCTCAGAGGTACAGGCAAGCACAGGAGGACTATGGCTGATCAAGTTCGCAGATGACTGCAAACTAGGGGCTATAACTGACTCTCCGGCTGATACAGACATCCTCCAACAGAGTCTCACTGAGACAGATATCTGGTGTCAAAACCATGGCCTCAAGCTAAATGTCAAAAAGTGCACAGTCATCCCCTTGGGAAAAAACAAAGTACCCACAAACTACCACATAGGTGGTAGCCCCCTAAATACAGATTACGTAATAAGGGATCTGGGGACCCAAGTAGATAGTAACCTCTGCTCTGATAATCACATTGCCAGAGTGGTTAGAAAATCCTTCTGTGTGGCCCACCTAATCACAAAAGGGTTTGCATCCAGATTGAAAGAGGTCATTGGGCCCCTCTATGCATCACTCAGACCCATAACAGAGTACAATCTCCCATTTGGGATGCACCTTACAAGACACCTGCAACAACTGGAAAGACCACAGAAGTACCTCACTAAGAGGATCACGGTCCTCAAGGAGATGCCCTATGCAGCTCGACTTAAGAAACTCCAGCTGTACTCTGTTGCATACCACCTACTCAGAGGTGATCTCTGCCTGACATAAAAGGCCATGTCCAACTCAGAATTGATGGACACGTTCCACCTAAAGAAAACCATATCCCCTCGAGCCACACGCTGCAGGGATCTAAACCTTACCACAAGAAATAGGATGTGCTGGAGGGATGGATTCCTGTCCCAGAGACTTCCCATGCTCTGGAACAAGATTCCAATCTACATTAAACAGAGCTCCTCGCTAACCCTCTTCAAGAGAAGCCTTGATGAGTGGATGGGAATAAAAAGTTATGTACTCACCATAACTTTTCATCCAAGTAGGTAAACTTCATTTGTCAGCAACCTATGGGATTCGGATCTGAGCCGGCAGTTTTCAACAGCTTTAGATCTGAGCTCCAAGCTCCTCCCCCTACCCATAATCCCCTGCCAACCCTGACTGACCTCAGATCAAGTTTGCCCAAAAGCAGATACTGCTCGAAGACCAATACTTTCAAGATAAAGTGGGAAACACCCATGGACCGGAGTATGAAAACATTCATAAGTGAGGGGGCAGGAGGGAGGGACGGTTGCTGACAAATGAAGTTTACCTACTCAGATGGAACGTTATGGTGAGTACATAACTTCTTAATCTGAAGTAGTTAACTTCATCTGTGCAGCAACCTATGGGACAGAGTCCCCAGCTACCTGAACCTTGGGCGGCCTTCATGGAAGGATGTTTCGGAGCACTGCAGAGCCGAAGGATGCTCTCCCTCTGGAGATAATGTCGAATTTATAGTGATTGATAAAGGTATGAGATGAGGCCCAAGTGGCTGCCGAACAAATATCATCCAAAGAGACTCTAGCTCTAAAAGCCGCAGAGGTAGACATAGACCGAGTAGAGTGGGCATGGACTCCCTGAGGTGCGGGCCTGCCAGAACTTTCATATGCTAAAAGGATACACTGCGAGATCCATCTAGACAGCGTGACTTTAGACACAGATTTACCAAAGTTAAATTTGGCAAAGGAGACAACCAACTGGTCAGATTGCCTATGACCAGATGTCCTGTGGATGTAGAAGCGAAGTTGTCTATGCACATCCAGTGAGTGTAACTTGTATTCCCCTTTGATTTGGTAATTAGGGAAGAAGACTGGTAGGTTGATGGACTGGTTAATATTAGATTCAGAGGCAATCTTGGGAAGAAAGGAGGGATTGGTCCTGAGGTAGACTCTATCCTTGTGAAAAGTCAAATATGGGGGTTTTACAAGAAGGGCCTGTAGTTCAGAGACCCTTCGAGCCGAGGTGATAGCGACAAGAAAGGCCATTTCCCATGACAAGAATTTAAAATCTACTGAAGCTGCAGGCTCAAACTGGGGAGCTGTTAAGGCCTGAAGCACCAGCGTTAAATCCCAAGGAGGGACTACATCCTTCACTGGAGGTCTGAGCAGAAAGGTGCCCTTCAAAAAAGTCTTACACAATTTCGTGGTGATCAAAGGGCCCAGTTAATTTCCCACATGATAATGAGCGATAGCTGCTAGTTGAACCTTGAACCTTGACTGTGGAGGAGCTAGCCCCTGATGAAACAGCCCTGACAGGAAGTCTAATACCGTTGAGCAAAGGAGCTGTGAAAGGATCCAAATTTTGACATTCCGCCCAAATGGAGAAACATTCTCATTTGCTACTATAGACCTTTCTAGTAGAAGGCTTGTGCGCTGCTACTAGAATAGTTTTAACTGGGGAAGAGATACCAGGAGTCCTAGCTACAAGTGGAACTGGAGCAGCCAAGCTGTAAGCTTGCGATTGTCCAGATTTGGGACTGGGAGATCTAGGGGGTGGGATATTAGATCCAGAATCCAAGGAGGATTCACCAGATGAGACCAAAGGCAAGGGAACCAGGGTTGATGAGGCCAGAATGGGGCAATGAGGATTACTCTGCTCCCCAAATGGCTGGCTTTCTGCAGAAACTTCAGCATCAGAGGAAGAGGAAGGAAAGCATAAAGTAGACTGGGAGGCCAAGCATGCACCAGAGCGTCTCTCAGAGGTTCCCCCAGAGGGGGAAATGAGAGCTAAGTAGTCATAACATTTTGTGTTCGAGGGAGAAGCAAACAGATCGCAACAGGGTTGACCCCATTCAGCGAAAATCTGATTCGCTATCTCGGGATTGAGAGACCACTCATGTGGTAACAGGATGGTGAGACTTGTCTGTCTGCTAGGATGTTGGAGCGCCCCGGATTGTGCGTTGCTATAAGAAAGCGGTTGGTGGAGATCGCCCATTCCCACACCCTCATGGCCTCTCGACAGAGTGGGTAGGACCTGGTTCCCCCCTGTTTGTTGATGAACCAGACAACAGACATTGTCTGACTGAATCGCAACAGTTCCTACAGGAAGAAGGTGCTGAAGTGCTTGTAACGCTAACAGCGCTGCCCTCATCTCGAGGACATTGATATGCAGAGAGGTCTCCGTGGGGGCCCACGTGCCTTGGACTGTCCTGCCCGAACAATGCCCTCCCCACCCGAGGCGGGAGGCGTCAGTGGTCACTGTGGCTAGGGGAGGGGCCATAGAAACGGGGCGTCCTTCCTGGAGGTTCGAAGACTGGAGCCACCATAAGAGGGCCCTCTTGCAAGCCCTGCTGAGAGGAATGGAATGGCTCAGAGGAAATCGAAGGAAGGACCACTGCACCTGGAGGGTCCATTGCAAGACCCTCATGTTCAAACACGCCATTGGCAAAAGGTTGATTGCCACCGCCATTGAGCCCAGAGCCCTCAGGACGAATTCCGGAGGAGCAGGAGAACGTAGAATGGCTCGCACATGTAGCCTCAGGGTTCGTAGCCGGTCTGTGGTCAAGAAAGCTAGGAGCTTGTGTCTAATCTTGCCCCTATGAAGTCTATAGTCTGAGTCGGGGTAAGAGACAACTTCTCTAAATTGATAGTGATCCCCAGCCAGCGAGCTAGACGAAGAAAGTAGCTCCTGGTTGCACAGAGTAGATGCCTTGTCGGGGCGATCAGGAGCCAGTCGTCCAGGTACGGGTAGACCTGGATTCCCTGGAGCCTCAGGTGGGCCGCAACCACTGCTAACACTTTGGTGAACACCCTGGGGGCTGTGGCAAGACCAAAGGGAAGGACCCTGAATTGGAAATGACTGTCTCCTAGCTGGAAGCGGAGGAACCTTCTGGATCGCCTGTCCATCAGAATGTGGTAGTACGTATCCTTGAGGTCTATAGAGCACATCCAGTCGTTCTCCCGCAAAAGGTGGAGAATGGATTGAAGGGTAACCATGTGGAATTTCTCTTTGGTTACTGACAGGTTCAGGGGGGAGAGGTCGAGGATAGGTCTCAAGTCCCCCGTCTTTTTTGGCACCAAGAAGAACCTGGAGTAAAACCCCAACCACACTGGTCTGGGGGGACGTGTTGGATGGCTCTTTCTTCCAATAACTGTTGGATTTCTGTTGCTGCGGCCTCCCTCTGATCGGGTGGGACATCGGGGAGGTATCTGAGGCTGCATGGGTAAAGAGAAAAGGGAATCTGATATCCTCTGGATATAATGCGAAGCACCCAGCGGTCTGTCGTGATGGACTCCCAAGCTGCTAGGTGCTTCGAGAAACGCCCCCCGACTGCCTCCAGAGTGGAGCAGTTGGGCAACCCCTCAGGGGTGTTGCGTGGGTTGGTCTGAGAAGGGTTCTCTGGATCCAAAGTTCTGTGGGCCCCCTCTACCTCTAGGGCGGCGTCCACCCTGCCCTCCTTTGCCACAGAGGGGCTGGGAGTCCGAAGCAGGACAGGACTGTTGAGACTTCCGGAACCACATCTTCGGTCCCTTCTGGTTCTTTGAGAAGGACCTCTGGGGAGCAGAGAAGCGGACTCCGACGGCAGACGTCTTCCTGTCCTTCTCCCTCTGGAAGAAGGTATCACGAACAGTTTTGTCAAAAAGGGCAGAACCATCGAAAGGGGCATTAGCGAAAGACGCCTTGAAGGATTCAGCGAAATCACAGTGCCAGAGCCAGGCCTGATGCCTCATGACAAGGCCCACTCTGCTGGCTCTAGCGGCTCCCTCCGTGGCATGGGATAGTAGCCGCATAGAGGTGTTTGATATGGATCGGAGAGTGGCCATCTGGGTGGAGTGCAAACGTTTGTCCTCCGCCGACATGGACTCGGGGGTCGATGCAGCGTACTCTTTGATAAGGTCCCGCTGCAGTCGAAGTACATGTGCCATGTAGTTCAGTGACCTCACAGAGAAGGTAGCCAAACTAAAGACCCACTTCCCTAAACGGTCCATCGACCGAGACTCCTTGCTCGGGGGATGAACCGAGGGACTCTCCTGAGCTAGTTCCCCCTTGGTGGCCGCTGCCACCAACATGTCATCTACAGGGGGACCCTTACTCCAGTGTGACTTGTCAGAGGGTGGGCTAAGAATCTTGTCCGGCTGCTTGGGGACTGGCTCCACAGTGTCCGGCTCCTTCCACATCCTGGTAGTAATCATATCTACCAGGGGGGTCGGCCGGAGGGGACACCCAAGAGGTAAACGGGCCTGCTTCAAACGCCTCCAGGAACACGGATTCATCCGAGGTAGACTTTGGGGCAGACCACCCCACCCTTATCCTGAGCATCTCCATGATGTCACCAAATGAGACGTCTTCGGAGGGTGATCTTGGGGAGCCTTCCCCCTCCTCCAAATCCGTGTCCTCAATCAAGGACTCTGGTGAGGCCAGGTGCCTCCTTTTGAACTTTCGCTTGTGAGGAACATCCTCGGGGGGGCTGTCCGAGGAGGTCTCACCAGCCACGTCTTGTTCCAAAGGAACGACCTGGGACGTCAGGGCAGGCTGTCTTGGGGCCGGGTGATGGAAGTTGGGCCCAGCAGAGAAGGAGTGCAGGGTGGAGCAGTGGCAAGGGCCGGGGGCCTGGAATCTCTCGACAGGGCCCTCTCCACCACGTTGAATGCAGAGGGAGAGCTGCTCTCTCTGGGATCCGAAAGCAGACCCTCACTCGGATCGGACGGATCGGGGCCAAAGCGATCGGATCCGACAGACCAGTATGCTCCGACCTGGACGGAGCTGAAGGCATACCGATACCCCCAGATCCGAAGCTCAGCCCTCGGCTCAGAGAGCTCGGATCCGAAGAAAATGGACCAGACAGACTCGAGGGAAGTGTCGGCGCCATAGTACCAGAGACCATCGGCACCGACACACCCCCGGCTCCAAGGCTGCCCGGATCCGAAGACTCCGAGCCCGGAAAGCGGGAAGAAGGAGTTATCGGGACAAAAAAAGGGGTCAGGCTCCCCCCTCCCGGAGGGGGGGGGCAGGAGCACTCCCATCTGCAGTTGGGCCTGGAGGAATCTTATCATCCGGTCCAAATCTGCATCCATGAGACTTCGGGTTGATCTCGATGAGGCCACCGAGGCGGGACGGGAGTGTCGCCTCGATGACCTCGTAGGAGATCGGATCTCCTCCTCCTCAGGACCCGGTGAAAAGCACGGGGAACGGATCAGAGACGGAGGAGACCCAGAAGTCCTGGAGGGAGAAGACCGCTTATCCGGGGGGGGGGGGGTGAAGCGGAGGCCTTGGCCCGCCGCTTGTGGTGCTTCTCCCTCCTTTTCTCTTTCCTGGCCTCCCTCTCCTCTGGGCCTAAGGTGGGTAGTTTAGTCCCGGCCAGGGGGAGGGAAGCAGGAGTGGCAGCCACCGCAGCGGGAGCCACAGGAGGACCGGAGGTAGAAGCCGAATCCGGGGGCAGAAGACCCACCAGAATCAGCTTAGACCTCCGGTCCTTGAGTGCCCTGGGGTTGAACGCTGCACAGATGGAACAACCAGAAGACAAGTGTTCAGCCCCAAGGCACAACACACACAAAGTGTGGCCATCCACCGGGGATAGCTTATGGCCATACTCGGTGCACTTAGAAAGGATCAATTTTGGGACCTCAGACATTTAAACTAAGAGAGAAAAACACACACGTTAGGCCCCAAACACACACGCACACAACCCTAACGGAACCACGAAGGAAGAGGAAGGTAAATGACAAAAATATAGTGTTAAACTAGAAAGGGTTTTTACAAAAAAAGGGACCTGTAAACACTCGCACCAAAAAACAGAAGAAAGGAGAGGAAAAAGGTAACATTTTTTCTCACAAAAGTCTCAACGCCTGGAGCTGTAGAGCAAGCTGCTGTTGGATAACCACGGCAAACTAGATCTGAGGTCAGTCAGGGTTGGCAGGGGATTATGGGTAGGGGAGGAGCTTGGAGCTCGGATCTTAAGCTGTTGAAAACTGCCGGCTCAGATCCGAGGTCGGATCCGAATCCCATAGGTTCCTGCACAAATGAAGTTAACTACTTCAGATACAAAGTTTACCCCAGGGATCACTTCAATGGCTCTGCTGGACAGAGACACAGGGAACTAATCTAAGGGGAAAGCGAAAACCAACACATTCCGGCTAGGCTTATAAATGCCTTCGGGCAGATAGCCTAGTACCAACCTATGAATCTATGAACCTATGTTCTAGGACATTGCAAATTAAGCTAATGCAAGTCCTCCTTAATGTTATGGCATAGTGACAGCCATTTTCTATACCTCAAGAACATATCCTATGGTTATGCTCAAGATAAACAGTCTTAGAGGTTCACTAATGACGTTTAGTACTACTGATTAAACTATGTATACTGCCAGTGTCCACAGATGTGGTATTTCTAGCCTTAGAGTGCAGTTATGTTCTTTAAGTAATCTTTCGGTGGAGAAAAAAACTTGAGAATTTGGAGAACGTCACTGCCAGTTTCTGGTGTGAAGTTAACACCCTTTATAAGTTTTGACAAAGGTACCATGTTATCTACTATGAAATTAAAAGAAAAGTGTCCAAATCCCTGTAACATACAGGGCAGGGCTAGTGAATGAATACTATGTGAAACACTTTGCAGGGATCAGTTTAGGATTAGGACTATTTTGCGTGTGGCGAGAGAACATAGCTTCTTAGATGTCTGTAGCTGCAGTCTGTAACCTCCACTAAAAACAGAAGCCAGGTAACAAATCAAAAAGGTAAATCACTGCTGCATTCAGGGCTCCTTTTATTCTGACCCTGTAGTAATACATGAGATTTAAGTAGTTAGCAATTTGTCTGATTGCTCACTAACCCATAGGTTCAATCTCCCCCCCCCCCCCCCCCATATGTTACCAACCTGCTTCCACTAGCAAGTTTGAGGCAGTGCAGCAAGCATCTCATGCTCATTCACAAGCCTTTACTCACACTTTGGACTGATAAAATTTGAGAGAGTAAAACTGGTGAGCTGCTTCACCATGTATCATTAAGCAGCATAACATCACAGACAAAAAGTAAAACCAGCTTATGCTGAGGTTGTGAGGAAATCTAAGCCTCCTAGAAACCTCTTCAGCAAGCCTCAGCTACACAATGTCATGCCTATAAATAACCCCTTCACTTGTACTTTTCACCCACAGTTAACAAAAGTTGCTTTGTCTCCAAAGGCTATGGCAACATACAAATACTCCAAAAACAGAGAGCTCCACAGTCTGTTACACTGATGGCTCATTTACTAGACTGAGGACAGGCAGGGCCAGTTAAGTCTCCCTGGTGCAGGATTTATGGCCCCAAACCCAAGTACAACTTCAAAGTTGCCGACATCCAGGTGAACAAATGTAGATGCTCCACCATAAAGGAGATCCAGAGACACAGGACTCAACACTTTACATGTCCAAATTAGACAACGCTCTTCTTGAGCAGTATCCTGCCATCTTAGAAAAATTGGGCCACACTTCCAAAACAAAACAGAAATTAAATTAGCTAACTAACTTGTGTTATTCCACAGGTAGGTATCCAATGCACATCAGCATAAGGCAATGCCAGATGAGCCATCCCGCCTGCACCTTTTGCCTGGGGATTCTGCATAATGGCCAAGACCTTCAGCCTCAATAGTTAAGGAATTCTTACAGAAGGTCCAACTTCTTGAACATTTCAACAAAGTGAATTCAAATCCAGCTTACATTAAGTAAACAATTCTCAAGGAGAGTCTGGGTAAAAAGAAATGCCTGACACTATGGTATCCCACATACAAACACTGATTTACTAAAAACATGGCATAAATATACTTTTATCACTCCCTTTATATCAGAAAAATATTCCTACTGCTCTTTCAGACTGTCTGGGTACTGTAAGTTAATAAGAAGTTATGTACTCACCATAAAGTTCCATCTGAGTAGGTGACTTCATTTGTCTGCAACCTTTGGGTCTTGGATCAGACTTCAGATCCGAGCTAGCAACCTATTTTACAGCTTATGGATCCGAGCTCCTAGCTCCTCCCCTTACCCATAATCCCCTGCCAACCCTGATTGACCTCAGATCTAGTTTGTCGCTCTTAGAAGAGACAGCTGGATTTCAGAGCTCCTGGCGACTTTGATAAGTTTTGAGAAAAAACTTGTTAATACAGAAAATCTTTGATTTGTTAAATAGAGTGTGTGTTTAGGATTCCCTTTTCTTAATTTTATTCATTTTTAGTGTATTTCCTCCCCTCGCTGGTTCGTAGAGTGTGTGTGTGTGTTGCTTGTGTTTTTGGGGCCTGGTGTGTTTGTGTAGTTATTTTTTCTTTGAAAAATGTGGAGGCCCCAAAGTCGAAGTTGGTTCTGGTGGGACTTTTGCCCCCGGATCCAGCTTCGGCCTCCGGTACTCCCGTGGCTCCTCCTCAGCCCTTGGTGGTAGCCACTCCTGCCCCCCCTTTCCCCGGCCGGGACTCAAACTCCCACTAAGACGCCGGAGGAAAGGGAGGCTGGGAGGGAGAAGCACCACAAGCGGCGGGCCGAGGCCTCCGCTTCGGCCCCCCTCAGAGCAGCACTACCTATCCTGATCCCGCAGCTGTAACCAACACACCTAAATTTTGGTTCAGATTTCACACTCCCACTCATCTCAGTGCTCATTCCCTAAAAGCTCAAACTCTTTCACTAAAAGATCACCAAGGACCACAGCCCAGAAGCACAAGCCAATACCAATGGTGCAGATCATATACCAGTCATCTCCCACACTGCTGAATCCTCCTTAATATATCGTTTCAACCTTAGTCTCTTTGTGATATGTACCAGATTTCTGCAACAGAGCCAATGCTGGGCCACTCCATCACAGACCCTAGCAATCTTTACTATCTCAACAGCAGCATCTGTAAAAATTGTGGTAGCTTACTTAATCTCATAAAATGGCCTACAAAACCTTGACCCCAATTAATTTGGCTTCATGAAAAGTATATTCAGTGTGTTTAAATTGGTTGATTCACTTGAAAATATAATGGAAATCAACAAAAAGGCCATTCTCTTATTACTGCCTACAATGGGCACTAGAAACAAACTCCTATGCAGGCATCAGTAAACTCACTAGTCAAAAGAAACCCCTACTTCATCCACTATGCTGCAAAATGACTTGAGTGCACACGAAACTTCCACAACTAAACAGCACATCACTACTGGTGTCCCTCAGGGTTCTGTCATTGGCCCTCTCTTGCTCGCCACCAACTTTGCAGATAGGAAAATATATAAGGTTAACAGAGTCCGACAATTACATTACATGTAGAATAAAAGCTCAGGTTATCTCTTACAGAGTGTGGTGATGGTAATGTGAAGTGGACCTGGAGAGGATTTATATGATGTAGGCTTTTAAGGGAGAGCATACGGAAAAGTATCAAAGATTGGCAGTCTTGCGTAGCATGGGTAGTGGCAGTGGGTAAAATGAGTAAGAGGTAGCAAATTGGGAGGTGTAGTCAGAGGTCCAGTTATAAGGAAGTTAACAAATAGTATAAAACAGAAGTGGCCTTCTGGCTACAGCAGTACAAAAAAGGAACCACGTTGTAGTAGGGTATCTAGAGCAATTGCATAGAAACAGTAACAGGAAGGCAAACATGGTTTGTGTTGTACAGACTTCACATACCAAAAGGAATTAAAAAAGCAACACACGACAATGGTTACAATGGTAAAATCCACTGTATCACACTCTCCATTCCAGTCATTCCAGGCAATGCCTGTCCATTATTTTCTGATCTCTCAAGTCTCAGTGTGTCAAATTCCAAATGCAGTCAAGGTAAACCCTTTTATAAATTCTCCTCAACAGCTGGACTTTTTCTCGGGTAGGTTTAACATAAATGCATGCTTTCACATACCCTCAAGCCAATAACGTCCACATTTCTGCATTTTTATATACCTGTCCAAAGTGAAAATTAAATCTAATTTAGTTTCCCAGCTCAATCAGGTATTACTTTAAAGGTACTAGAACAGGTCAGATCTTGTGTCAAAAACCTGTCATAATTAAACTCCAAAAATACTGCTGCAAGTTTAACAACCAGTACACAACATGCATTTTTTTCCCTCTAGGACTGTTCTTACACTGACATTTTCCCTTATTAATCCTGGCAATATTCTCCACCGCTGGGACACACCAGTGTGGGGTTGGAAATGGTACTGCAGGACAGTTGAGCAGAATGCAGCACCATATATGCCATCATGAATGCCAGGTTTTGTAGAAAAAATCCCCCAACTTAGAGCCACTGATGTCAAATGCATAAATTACATGTGAAGTCTTTTTGCTCCAGCCTTCCCCTTAATGACAAAAATGTTAACAGCACTTACCCCTGCAATTACAGCACAGTCCTTCTCAGCAGGGATGCATCAGATTGCAGGCAGAAAACCCTCTCACTCTCTGCTGGAGTGAGCAAGCCAGCAAAGTGCTGCTCCTTCCCACCTCCTTATCCGGCTTCGCCAACACTTGGGCTGCTAGTCAGGCAAGTCCAGTTGCAGTCTAGGCTGTAATCCCTCTACAGCACACAGTCAGAATGCTTGTACTTTCACTACAGTAGGAATCTCAGTATTATAACCTCATGCCTCTTCAATTTTACCACATTCCTCATCCACACGATGATAAAAAAACAAAACACTCGCACAGTATTTTCTTTACTGTGAATGATGGTGCTCAAACACTAACTTATAACTGGATAATCCTCCTTAAAATTGGAGCAAAGTCCTGACAAATAAGGTTAGGCGGTATTAGGTTAAATTCTGCTGTCTGCTAAAAAAGAATTAAATAGAAAATGGAAAGCAAAATATGCATTAATATTGTAAAACATATGCATGGAATTTGTAGAAAAATACAAGGAAAATAATGTTCAGAAGGGGTGAGGTTAAAGGGAAGGCAGGAACAATTTAAGGTGAATTACACAACTATATTTGATATACAAAATATGTAAATGAAAAATATTTTTTTTCCTATTAACGTGTGCATATCTACATCTTAAGTGATAAAGATATTAAAGCCCTGACAAACAAGAAATAAAAAAGTTTACAAAAGACAAAATGGTGTACTCTGTGACCTCAAAAGAAATCAGGTTGGGGAATACACTAACTATATACTTTCTACAAGTGGTGCTCCTGGGCTTGACAAAAAGCTAATGCAATGTGCTTTCACTATGAGAAAACTGGACATTAGTTGAAATTCAAGCCAAATCTCCACTACATGGGAAGAAACCAAGCTTGCTTAAACAAAAAAAAAAAAAAAAAAAAAAAATACATTTCTGCTTTACTATTAAAAGGCTAAACTGATCCATTCTTTTGAAAATTAAAATTTTAGGACTGCTAAATACCAGCAAAAACACCCTCCCTAACCTACCAAAGGCCCCCCCCCCGATTGCACAAGACCCAACATTTCAACCCCAATCAAGGATAGTCTGCACAAGTAAGACTTGGTGCCTCCTTACCATATTATATATATATATATATATATATATATATATATATATATATATATATACACACACACACACACACACACACACACACACACACACACACACACACCACCACCACCACCACCACCGTAACATTGTGTGTGTATGTATACCTCCAAAGAGGACCTGGAGTTCAAAAGTAATGAAACTATCGAAGAACTAGGATAAGGTATTAAATTTCCTTTAGACGGTCCTCTCTCTTTGGGTAAGCACACTCCCTGGAACCTGATCTTAGAACAAGCTCCCCAAGCAAAAAAGGGAACATCCAGGAACCAGAAAGGGCACTCGAGTGAAATCAGTTTGATCCAAAAAAACTCCTTAATGAAGGACAACAGGAATTAGAAAGGTTAGAGGAGGGCAGTACTCCGTCCAAACTAACTTAAAATACCTGTGTATCTTCCTCATACGGAGTCTGGCATTATGGATCATTGAAATTAGAGATGCCATGTACCCCTGGGCTTTCAATCTCTTTCAAAGAGGTCACATTCAAGGGAAGAACAGTTTGAAAGCAATAGGAGAAACTGAAATACTACGGACATCCCATCCTGAGTCAGGTTTAAGCAACATTGAGATTCAGAGTGAACCCCAGTTTGCTCAGAAGATTAACAATAAAATCCCAAGTCCCTTATAAGAATCTCTTTGGAAGGAGCCTGAAAGAAGGAGATCCAGAATGGAAATTAGGAATTCTTCAAAGTCTGCAAAAGGCAAGGACAGGTGCAAGGCAATGAGAACTTTTGCTTCTTTCAACTTCCTAAAGGTAAAGTACTTAGCATAACATTAGATCCATGGTGTGTCTGTCTCAGTCTAATTCAACCTGCACATTACCAGATCCAGCACCAGCCAAATCCACAAGACTAACTCACTGAATGCTTTCTCCTCTACTCACAATCCCCCACTCCTGAGAGGATACCTCCGATCAAGTTTACTCCCTTCCAAGCCAACACCAAGGTATAATTTCAACATAAAGAAAGAGGACTAAGTACTTCAAGAAATAGGAGTAAAAAACACCTCTCCTGATCGGTCATCCAAAGAGAAGAAACTCACCCAAAAAGGCAGGGGGGGGGGGTACTGAACTGGATGGAGACACACAACTTGGATCTATCATTATGGTTAAGTACTTAAGTTTCATATCGGATATTGCTTTCTCGATTTGGCTTTAACCTGCGGGACAGTCTCTGCAATCATTTTAAACCCCTAGGAGGATCTATGGAAGATATTCCACAACACTGTGGTGCCAAATGTAGCCTTGGACCTACACTGAAATGTCCAGCTTGTACTGAGAAAGGAAAATGTGAAGGACCACCCAAGTCATCATTGTACACAAATTTTAAGAAGCTCTAAAGAAAAAGGCAGTAGAAGCAGTCATGGCTCTAGTAGCATGACCTTTATATTTACCATACAAATTCATACCTCTCAAGGTATAAGCAAATGGAATACAGTCTGAAAGCCACTTGGATAACTATCTCAGACACATGCCTGCTCAATTTGCATTTTGAAAAGGAAACTGCTGATTGGACTCCCTAAAAGACTTGTTCTGTCCAAGTAAAATCTCAATTGTCTATGCACATCCAAACAAAACAGCAAGTATTTGCCCTTGTTCAAAACATTAGGAAAAAATACAGGCAAATGGATAGACTGATTCAAATTACTCTGTTCTCACAGAGAAAGGGTCTTACTTTGCACAAATCATTTTCTTCCGAAGGTGGCCACCAAGTATGGAAAACAGCAGCAAGAGCTTGTAGCTCTGACTCTCCTAGCAGAGATAACTGCAGCACTAACAACCAAACCAC
Organism: Protopterus annectens; assembly: GCF_019279795.1. Taxonomy (NCBI): domain Eukaryota; kingdom Metazoa; phylum Chordata; order Ceratodontiformes; family Protopteridae; genus Protopterus; species Protopterus annectens. Next base: position 317,381,778 of record NC_056738.1, read on the forward strand.
AAAAAACAAAGTAATTCAATATAACAACTTTAGGTCTGATGTAGCAGAAGGATCAAAAGGATGACATGCAAGGACTTGCAACATGAAATGCAAAAAATACATAGCAGGACAGTATCCTGAACATGAAGGTGCACAAAAAATGCACGCTTAAATGCTCTGGAAATCTTTACAGCAGCCAAGGGAATGCTATCCCTGCCAATTAGATATGGCCACCAGCTATACCTTAAAACGTGGAAAAGCTAGAGGCTGTACAACTCTGGAAGAAATTAAAAAAAAAAAACAACTTTGAGGGAGCAGAGAAAAGATCAATTCCTTGAGAATCCACCTACACCGCAAAGCGCTTCCATTTACCTGTGTATACTTCAGTTAACTTTTGGGAAGAGGACAAAACATGCACAACTCTGTCTCATGGCCTGGGATTTCTGGCCATCAGGTGAACTGAAAAAATGATGCACTTAACCTGAGGGTGGATGCAGAACCATTAAAAGAGAAGATCCAGAGTGGGAACCAGAACACGAGGGTGTCTCAGAAGAGGCTACAAAAAGGGGAATCACACCCAACAAGACCATAAGACAGCTATCACAATCACGGTCACTCTGCAACAGGCTGCATCCTGGAGGAGATTGACAATAGGGGAAACTAGAGAATAAGTGTACAGGAGTCCTGGGGGGGGGGCAAGCATATAAAAAAGACCATCTGAGTAACTATAATAGCTGTTGCGCTTTGTGTTGGAAGAGGAGGCAAAGAAGTCACAACACTTAGAGCCCCATCCCCAGCGTCGAAACTCAGAACTGCTACTCTAGGATTCAAAGACCACTCATGAGGAAAAATGCTGGTGCTCAAGCTGTCATCCAGAATGTTGTACCGCCAGGGATGTGCCCTGAAACCAGAAACCACGGAGATGGAAACACCACAGCCAAACCCTCATGGCCTCCCAACAAAACGGGTAAGAATGTGTTCCTCCTCGCTTGTTGAGATACCAGACAAAAGAAATACAGTCAGGATTAAAATCACACTGCTGGGGAGGGCACTGAGAGGCTTGCAACCCAAGAGGACAGCCTTATTCTCCATGACACGCATGTGAATGTTGGCCTCTGCAGAAGACTAGGACCTCTGAACTGCCTTCTCTTCAAAATGCCACCCCCTCCCAGCAAATTAGGGAGGCATCTGTTGTGACCTTGGCCACAGAAGAAGAAAGGAGAAAAGGAAAAGAAGAAAGTAATCTCCGATTGGTCACCAAGGCACTAACCACCACCAAATCTGATGACACACCTTTGTCAATCTCTGGAAAGAGCACTGGATGGTTCAAATATGACCACTGCATGGCAAAGTCTACTGCAAAGTCCTCATTTGGTACCCCTCTACAAGGAACAACCCTACTGAACCTGCCTAGTGACCTAGAAATTAAGATCTCATTAACTGGAGACTTTGAAAGGCAAGCACAAATACTTCCTGGGATAGAAGGCTAATCACTTTGGAACTTGAGAGCTTGGCAATTTGACTGACGGTATCCAAGTGGCAAACTACGAATTCTAATGTCTGAAAAGGATGTATGCTCGACTTTAGGTAATAAACTACAAATCATTAACTGGCCACAGAACTACAGTAAAGTATCTCTTACAGATATTAGTGACACTCTCGTGGGGGCATTGAGGAGCCAATCATCCAGGTAAGGAAATATCCAAAAACCTTGCAGCCGTAGTCATTTTGCAACCACTGCCATGCACTTGACCACCAAAGAGAGCAAAGGTGAGAGACCAAATGGCAGGGCTCTGAACTGGTGATTGGTCCCCAGCAGGAAGCACATAAACCTGCTGGTAGCACCTCTATCTTGATAGATCTCAGGGATGCCTACTGTCCTATCAAGCGCATCCAATCATACTTCCTCAAAGGAAGAATGGACTGCACTATGACCATCCGAAACGTGGTCAGTTTCACAAAAAAATTCAATTTGCTTAAATCCAAAAAAAGGCCCGAGGTAGTGCTTTGGTACCAAACCTCAAGTAGACCCTGGATCCTTGTTGGTCTAGTGGGACCTCTTGAATAACTATTTGGCAGCAGTTTCTGAATCTCCAATGCTGCCTACAACCACTGATGGGGTGGAATGTCTGGGAGACATTTTGTGATAACCTTGGAATTTCTAAAAAGGGAATGGTATAACCTCTGGACATGACTTTTAATACCTACACATCTGAGAAGAGCGCCTCCCAAGCCTTTGGGTGAACAGCTAAAATGATCATGGACTGTCTCCAGAGCAGAATAATTGGGTAACCCATCCAGGATCACTAAAAGGGGGCACCATAGAAAGCTCAGTGGAAACCCCAATTTTGTAGACTGCCCCTGCCCCGTAGTAGGCAGCAACCATTAGGATTCCTCCCCCCAGCCACAGGCAGAGCCCTCAGGAGAGTTCTGAGAAGACTGCTGCAACTTGCTAAGAAAAAAAAAATAAAAGGCACTTGTCCCCCTTCCGACTCACCAAGAAGGTATGCAGAGGGGTAGTGAAAACGCACTCTTATGGGGGGATAGCACCTTTCTTTTTTTGCTACTAGTAAGAGGACCTTCTTAGGCCAAAGAGCCACCGATAGGCATGTTAATAAAGGATGCCTTGAAGCAATCTGCAAAGATACACAGGCACATCCAAGTATGACATCACATGGCAATGGCAATGACAGCTGCTTTGGCTGTTCATGAGATGCACTTGAAATGAGCCTCCCAGAAATGCTGGCAATAGAAAGCAAGGTATATAACGGAGTCTCCGGTGTCTTCTAAACCTGCGGAGATTGCTGCTACTTAACATTCCTCAACACTTCAGCCACAAGATAAAACTGAATTCCGGTCAAGTGGGATAAGTGGTTCAGTACCCTCAGAGCAAATGTTGCTGAGGCATAAGATCGCTTCTTTAGACATTCGAAAGCCAAAAACTGAAGAGAGTTCCTCAGTCCACCTGCTGAACAGATATTTCCTTCTTGGTGGCAGCCACCAAAATCAATCCACTGCAGGAACTTTACTCCAATGCAGCAGATCCTTGGGAGAAGCAACACCTTGGTAAGCTTCACAGGAACAGGCTCCACTTCGTCAGGTTCTTTCCACACCTTCAGAGACACAAGTCTGAGTGCTTCTGGACAGGGAACCATCCAAAGCTTGGATGGGGCCATGCCAAAGGCCTCCAAAAAACTTTAAGTCCTCTGGAGAGGGGGGATGGAACTCCTGAGGAAGCCTGACCTATCTCCTTCTCAGAGAACATCTTCTCCATGATGTCAGAGGTGGAGGATAGTCTCCCACAGCTGACTATCCTCAGAATCTAAAAGTACCACAGATATGCCCAAACCTGGTGAGTTGAACCCTGCTCTGATAACAGAGCCAAGCTGTAGAAAGCAGAGGCTCAGAGTTGGAGAGACAATATTGAAGCTGGAATCAAATCCAAACCAGAAATGCCAGCCTTTATACCACAGCTCTGAGGTCAGGTTGGCTCCAACGCAGCAAAGTCAACAAGACTAAGGTAGGAGTCAGAGCCAAGGACAGCCACAATGTCGGACTTGACCCAAAGTTGTGTACACTTACCATAAATGCAGATGTTAGAGAGTTTATTCACTATTGCAGTCATTACATTTGGGTTATCTGCTTGCAGTAGCCCTCAGTCGGCCTGATTAACAAAGTCTTGGGTCCTGCGTCGGTTGCTGTCCCTTCTTCAATGAAGTCAGGTCATCAGGGGTATAAAACATGCAGCCGACACCATTACATCAGTTTTTCTTGCCCCAGATGTCAGGTGCCCCCCCCCCCCAATGGGAAGCAATTAAATCTATAAATACAAGAATATACCTACAACAAAAAAGCAAACACACCAAAAAGCTTTTGAGCATAGTAAGGGAGAGTAGAGGTATAGCCAAAAGAAGCAAGGGGGCTGGAAGGAGGGTAACCAGGACTGCAACAATGAATACACTCTAACATCTACATTTATGGCAAGTGTACACAACTGTACTATGCTCTTAGTGTTTCACTTTTGCAGTCATTAGATTTAGGTAGATTCCCAAAGCTAAGGGTGGGAGGAGAAATTTAAATAGAATTAGGACCACCTATAAGGCCCTGCAAGATGGCAATGGCAAAGCCAGCTCTGGATTTAGAGAAAACTGGCAAATGATAATGCTTGGTGAATGTACAGAACTCCAGGTAGCAGCTTCTAAGATGTCCCTGGTAGGGATGCCTCTGAGAAAGGCTGTAGAGATAGATGCAGCCCTGGTTGAATGGCATCCGATGCCTTGTGGGCTAGGTTTTCCATGGTGCTTATACCAGAAATGAACGCAGTGGCCTATCCATTTTGAAATGGTTTGCTTTAAAACAGCTTTCCCCCTCTGTCCCTGCAGCAAATGCCACTGGCAGTTCAGGATTTCCTTTAAGGTTTAGTCCTGTCCAAGTAGAATCCAAGTTGTCTGTGCACATCTAAAGAGTGCAGTATCCGTTCCCCTTTGTTCTGTGGGTTAGGAAAGAAGGTAGGCAAATGAATGGACTGATTAAGAACCACAATGGATACCACCTTGGGCATGAAGGAGGGATTGGTTCTGAGGGACACCCTGTCCGCATGAAAGATGATGAAAGGCTCCACTGCCTCCAGGGCCTGTAACTCAGGTACCCTTCTTGCTGAAGTGATTGCTAAAAGGAAAGCTGTTTTCCAAGAAAGGAATTTTAACTGCAGTAGCAGCTGGCTCGAAAGGAGGAAGAGTGAGTTTCTCCAAGGTCCCAGACTGGAGTTGGAGCTCTCCTGGGTGGCCTTAAATTTTTGGCCCCTCTGAGGAACTGCTTGAGTAGTGGGTGAGAGAAGAGGGGAGGCTCTGCGCTATGAGCTGAAATGGCTGAGGCATGAATTTTGATGGAGGAAAAGGACAAGCCCTTATGAAGCATCTCAGTAGAGTATAGCAGAATCTGAGGTAAACTGGGCACTGTTGCGCTCATCCCCGGAGATTGGTATCAAGGACAAAATCTTTTTCATTTTGCAGCATAAGATTTTCTAGTACTAGGCCTCCTTGCCTCTAAAATGATACCCATCACAGATTTACTGAGGGATGGTAAAGCAGAGATTAGGTAATTAGCCAGGCTGCTAGGTTCGGGGTTTGCAGCTGAGGGTGCAGAATCTGGTTCTCCTGCTGTGACAACAGGGAATGAGTCTTGAGGCATGTGCCATGGGGCAAAGTGTGACACACTGTGCAAGAGGGGGTACCAGTGTTGGCGTGGCCAGTCTGGTGCAATTAAAATCATCCTTGGCTTGTCCCGTTTGATCTTTAGTAGTACTTTGGAGAGAAGAAGCAGAGAAGGAAAGGCATAAACTGATTAAATGCTTTGTCCTTCAGCTGGAAAAACCTCTTTCCTTGCGCAAAATTTGTCTAATTGATAGTTCTGGGGGGAGGCAAACAGATCTATATCTGGGCTCCCCCATTTGTTTGCGTGCATGATGAAAATCCTTGGTTCCGATTTCCACTCGTGTGGGTCCATGAGGTTTCTGCTTAGTTCGTATGCCAGTGTGTTTAGTTTTCCTGGCAGGAATTGAGCTTGTAGATTCACTTAGTACCTCAAGGCTGTGTTCCACAATGCCATGGCTAGTCTGCAGATGAGGTAAGAATGTGTACCCCCCCTGCTTGTTTATGTACCACATGACAGTGTTGTTGTCTGTCTTTACCATTAGTTGTCCTGGAAGAATGTGGTCCTCGAAGGCTGTCAGAGCATTCTGTACAGCTAACATTTCCTTTTGATTTATGTGCAGGTGCATTTGACTTGGGTTCCATTTCCCCTGAACGCACTTCCCTGCCAGGTGAGCCCCCCCGTGCATAGTCTGATGTGTCTGTTAAGGTTTGGGTGGCAGGGGGTAGTGTGACTGGTGGTCCCTTGCTTTGGTGGCAGGCCTCTACCAACCAAAGCAACTCTAGGCATAGGCAAGGTATAATAGGAATCATGGCTTCTAGATCCTGAGAATGTTGACACCATAGGCTTTGGAGATACCATTGTAGTTTCCTCATATGCAGCCTTGCATATGAAATTAGAAGAATGCAGGAGGCCATGAACCCCAAGGCTTGCAGTATTTGCTTTGCAGATAGCTGGGTTTTTGTAGCCACTTGTTTGAAGTAGGTTGTCAAATGAATCAGTTTCGCTGGCGTGAGCAAAGCCATCTGGGAAGTTGTATTCAAGCTTACTCCCAGGAATATAATTTGTTGACAAGGTACCAGGTGTGATTTCTTTTAGTTTATGGTGTACCCCAGACAAGTCAGCACCCTTTGAACAAAGGCCAGATGATTCAAAAGTATGTCCTGGCTTTCTGCCTGAATTAGACAATCGTCCAGGTATGGGTATATTTGAATATTTCTTTGCCTGCAAAATGCAATGACTGGAGATAGGCACTTTGTGAATACCCTGGGTGCAATAGATAAGCCAAAGGGCAGTGCAGAGAACTGATAGTGCATGTGGCCTGCTTTTAAGCGTAGGTATCTTCTGCAAGTCTCCTTGATAGGGATGTGCAGGTATGCTTCTTTAAGTCTAGTGTTGCCAACCATGCATCTTTGCCTAATATAGGAAGCAGATGGTGAAGAGTCAGCATCATGAATTTTGGAATCACCAGAAAGGTGTTTAGAGTGGAAAGATCCAGGACAGGCTAAGTCTGATAGAAACCTTGTCCCTTTTCCTCTTCTGGTACCAACTGAATAGCCCCCATGCTTGAGAGAGTACTTGATTTTGGGCCTCTGCTGACTGATTCGAGGGTAAATCTGGTCACCAGCTTGGTGTTGGTAATGTGTGGAAGTGAAATCTGTATCCTTGGGACACTATTTAAAACCCATTTGTCCTGGGTAATGAGTTCCCAGTTTTTGGCCTGCAGACAAATCTTTCTGCCTAAAGGAGCATTCAGCTGAGAAGTGCTTGGAAGTTTTAAAAGCAAGTCACTGAGACAGTTTTCCATAGGGGGGAATCTTACTACTCCCAGATTTGGATGCAGAAACCCCCCACTGCTTAGTCTTGTGCGTCCCCAGGGACTGAAAAAAGAAGTTACATTCTTACCATAACGTTCCATGTGAATTGTTCATCTCGCCTTTATTCTTACACACGGGTTCGGAGCTGATCCTCGGCTCCGAGTCGGCCGCATCACAAGCTCTGCATCTAAGAAGCTCGAGGCACAATCTACATCCCATGATCCTCCGCTGCTATCCCTCAGATCTAGTTTGCAAGAACCCAGAACGCACTAACCACTGCGTCCAACGCTCACGCAATCACACACTTGAAACTGAAAAATATAACTAAATACAGATAGGTATACAGCTATTATGCAACCTACTGCAGAGTAGGTAGTGTAGATAACCTAGAGAATACCAACCAGAAACTAGTCGTACCCGTTCTTCCAGAATGTGGTGGGGGAAGGAGGGAGGGGATGTAAGAACAAAGGCGAGATGAACAATTCACATGGAATGTTATGGTAAGAACATAACTTCTTTATGTGAAGAAGTTCGATCTCGCCGTTAGTTCTTACACACAGGTAGCGCCCCCAGCTCCGTTACCCTGGGTGACTCACGAAAGAACGTTCCTGAGTACAGTGGAACCAAAGGATGCCCTGTCCTTGGAGGTCCTGTCCACTTTGTAGTGGGTGACAAACATATGAGGCTTTGCCCACGTCGCCGCTGCACAAATAGTATCCAACGGTAGACAAGCGGCATGGGCTAGAGAAGTAGAAACGGCCCTAGTAGAATGAGCCTTAGACTTGAATGGGAGTGGTTGTTTTGAAGCTGAATAGACAAAATGTATGCAGTCCGAAAGTCATTTGGATAATGTGCGTTTTGTTACTGCCATGCCCTTCTTACTATCTGCAAATGAAACAAACAGCTGATCTGATTTCCTGTAATCCTTTGTTCTATCCAAATAGAATCTCAGCTGCCTATGTACATCCAACTTGTGCAGCATGTATTCCAACTTGTTTGAATGTTTTTTGAAAAATGTGGGAAGTTCTATAGATTGGTTAATATTAAGCGCAGAACATACCTTTGGGAGGAATGACGGATTTGTATGCAAAGAGACTCTGTCTGGATGGAAAACCATGTATGGTGGCCTAATGGACAAGGCCTGTAGCTCGGATATTCTCCGAGTTGAAGTAACAGCAATAAGAAAGAGTCTTCCATGACAAACACTTAAGTGAGCACGATGAAGCTGGTTCGAAGGGTGGTAGCATAAGTTGAGATATCAAATTCAAGTTCCATGGAAAAACCGGATCCCGAATGGGTGGACGGAGGTGAAAGGTACCCTTCATGAAAGCTCTACAAAGCCTGTGGGACATAACTGTAGAGCCCCCTTCACCTACATGAAAGTTCGATATGACCGCTAACTGTACTCTTATCGTAGAAGTAGAGGCCCCTTCGTGAAAAAGCGCAGATAAAAGTTCCAAGATTTTGCGTATCGGGGCCACCAAGGATCTATACCTTGCCCTGATGCCCAACATGCAAAACGTTTCCATTTGCTCCTGTATAGTTTTCCTAGTAGAGGCTTTGTGGGAAGAAACTAGAATGTGCTGTACTGCTGGAGACAAAAAATTCAACCTGGCTAAACTGGGAAGCGGAGCAGCCAAGCGGTCAGTTTGGGGGACTGAAGGGATGGGTGAGGAACTCCCGACGAGCGAGTCAATAGGTCTGGCACTGGGTCCAGAATCCATGGTTCCTCCATCTGGTGGGCTCTCAAAGGAAGGGGAAACCAGATCTGTTGAGGCCAGAATGGTGCTATTAGGATGATCGTCCTTTCCAGATTCCTGGCTTTCTGTAGAAATGTGGGTATCAACGGGACAGGAGGAAATGCATAAAGGAGACCCGGGGGCCAATCGTGCACCAGTTCGTCGAAGTAGGGCAAAGTAGCTTCTGCATTTGGCATTTAAGGGGGATGCAAAAAGATCGCAGCAAGGCTGGCCCCATCTGCGGAAAATCCTGCCACTAGACTGTTGAGGGACCACTCGTGTGGCAACAGGATGGCTCTGCTCAACCTGTCCGCAATGACGTTGGATGACCCCGGGATGTGCGTTGCTAACAGAAAATGACCTGTGGACGCAGCCCATTGCCAAATTCTCAGGGCCTCTCTGCATAATGGATAAGATCTGGTCCCACCTTGTTTATGTACCAGACCACTGACATGTTGTCCGTCTGAACTGCTACTGTTCCTAGAGGTAGAGATCCGTGAAAGTGTTGCAACGCTAGGAACACTGCTATAAACTCCAGGACATTGATGTGCAGATTGTACTCTTATCTTGGACGATTCTCCTTGGACCGTTCTCCCCTGAAAAAGCTCCCACCCCCACCCCATCAGGGAAGCGCCCGTGGTTATTGTGGCTGTAGGGTTGGGTAGTACAAACGGGCGACCCATAGTCAGATCTTGGCTGTTCAGCCACCATCGAAGATCCCGCTTGCAAGACTCCGTGATAGAGATGTCGTGTGACAAAGGAAGTTGTTGGAACGACCTCTGTGCGAAGAGCAGCCACTGGAGGATCCTCATGTGCATCCTGCCCAAAGGAATTGCAATAAGGGTAGCTGCCATCATGCCTAGAACTTTCTGCACTTGTGCAGCAGAAGCTTTCTTGTTCCGAAGAAGAATAGCGACCTGATCCCTGGGGGCTGACACTTTTGTCTGGGGAAGCTTGATCAGCACTGTGGTAGTATCTAACTCCGCCCCTATGAAGGAGATATGCTGTGAGAGCGATAAGGCAGATTTTTTGAAGTTGACTGAGATTCCTAAATGGGAACCAAAGCTGATTGTGTAGTCCCTGGTTTGTACAAGACTATGCTTGGTGGTGGCGGTGAAGAGCCAGTCGTCCAGATAAGGAAACACCCGGAATCCTAGCCGCCTCAGGTGAGACGCCACTACTGCCATGCATTTGGTGAACACCCTGAGGGTTGAGGTGAGACCAAAGGGCAGAGCTTGAAACTGGAAATGACTGGCTCCCAGCCAGAAGCAAAAGGTGATCTCTGGATGCTATGGCCATTTTGATGTGGTAGTAAGCATCCCTGAGATCTATAGAGCACATCCAATCGTACTTCTGCAGGAAGGGAAGGATTGATTGTAGCGTGACCATCCGGAATTTTTCCTTCCGTACGAAGGTGTTGAGTTTGCTGAGGTCCAATATTGGCCTCCAGTCCCCAGTCTTCTTTGGAACCAAAAAGAACCTTGAGTAAGTTCCGGATCCTATCTGGTCTGCCGGGACTGGTTGGCGGACTCTTTTTCGAGCAGCTTTCTTATTTCTATGGCTGCTTGATCTCGCAGATTGGGTGGGACATCTGGAAATCTCTTTTGATCGGGGTGAATGGTTATAAATGGGATGTTGTATCCTCTGGTTACAATGCTTTTTACCTAGGAATACGAAGTGAGATTTAGCCAGGCCTTTGGGTATAAAGCTAAGCGACCCCCGACTGCCTCCAGAGCATGACAGTCGGGCCTCCCCTCAGGAGTGTTAGAAGGGCGTCCCAGGAACGCTATCCCTGTCGCTCTGGTTCTGCGAACCCCCTCTGCCGCCCGGGCGGAGTCTTCCATTTCTCTCTCCTCCTCTGCATCTGGAGGGGGCATCACTCTGTGTGGACTGGAAAGATCCCAGAGTCTTTCGGAACCACATTTTTCCGCCTCTTTGCCCTTTGCGGTACGGTCTGGCTCGCACAGAGTGAGAGTCTCCTTTACTTTGGGTCCAAACAGGGTAACACCATCAAAAGGGGCATTGATAAAGGAAGACTTGAAGGCTTCTGCAAAGGAGCACAGGCGCATCCAGGATTGTCTCCGCAGAGCGATCGCTGAAGTTGCAGCCCTACTCGAACCCTCGGCCACATACGAAATGAGCCTCATGGACGAGTTTACTATCGAAGTGAGGGTGTTAAGCTGTGCTGTTACCTTTTCGGAGACCGCAGCATCTGTGTTACCCTGGAGAGCATCTCCCAGCTCCTTAATGAGATCTATCTGAAGTCGCGTAAAGTGCGTAAGGTAGTTCAGCGAACGCATGGAAAAAGTCGCTTAACTGAAAAACGCGCTTCCCATACCTGTCCATAGTCCTAGAATACTTGTTAGGAGGATGGCCAGAGGAAGATGCCTTGGACATTTCCTTCTTCGTGGCTACTGCTACCACCACAGCATCCACTGGGACTCCTTTAGTAAGACGAATCTTGTCCTGGTGGGCAGTAATATATTTATTCGGCCTCCGAGGGACTGGCTCCACTGTATCCGGAGTCTCCCACGCCCTTTGAGCTATTAGGTCCATTAACTTATCGAAGGGCGGGGCCACCCAGGAGGTAGAAGATTGAGCCCCAAAAGCCTTCAGCAACACCGATTCATCCTCAGTGGGAGCAAGAGGATGCCAATCACCCCTCTGTTTCAACATTTCCAGGATGTCAGAAAATGAGACATCCTCAGAGGGGGACTGTGAGGACCCCTCTGACTCATCCAAATCGGTGTCAGATGTCAAGGATTCCTGTGGGGAATCAATGTGCCTCCTCTTGTACAATTTCTTCCTCAGGACTTCAGAGGGGGCATCTGGTGAAGCTTCTGAGGAATAGGGGACACCCTCTGGGGCTGGCTGAGGCATTGGGTCTCTACGCTTGGGAGGGATCATGGATACAGAAACAGAACGCGGCCCTTTGGGGGAAGGAGAAGGCTACTCCGATGAAGTAAATGTCTTTTCAGACAAGACCTTCCTCATAACGAAGGCACCAGAGCCCCGGGCCGAGAACTCCACCGGATCCAAAGAGCACGGTAGTTTCCCTGAGACCGAGACCACGGGCTCCAACCTAGAGGACGGAGCCGAACTAATCTGTGCCGAGGCTCCGAGAGGGAGAGTAGGAACCGAAAGTTCGGTTAGACTCTCGGCCCCGGAACCGAGGAGACAGTCAGCTCCACAACTCCTCGATGGGCTCTGAGAGTCGAGGTCAGTGGTGCTGATCGCACTAAGGAAGGCTTCAGTACAGAGGGTTCAACAATCATCGGTTCATCTTCTCCTGGCTCTAAAGACTTGATAGGTCTCGAAGGATCTGCCGGAGACACAGGGAGGGCTTCCAGTTTCGATACCAATTGGGACGAAACCGCAATTAGCTTGGACAGAGCCGTATTCTCCATGAGCTTCTGTACCACTCGATCCACGTCGGTATCAGATAAAGGTCTGGAAGAACGGGTCGAAGGGGCCGAAGATGCTACAGACCAAAGGATCGAGGATGGAGGCACCTCCGACACCGGCTCCAAGACCTGAGCCTCGATGAGAGATAATCGCTCGATGCTCGGCCCCGAGGTCAGAAGAGGTGCTCTGAGTCGATGACTTGGGCTCCGATACCTTCAAAGTCTTCGACCCCTTCGAAGACTTAGACGCCTGATCAGCCTTCTCAAAGGCTTCTTGAAAGTCTGGCTTTAGAAAGCCCCTTTCGATTAACTTCTGCGCCTTTCCATCATGACCCTTCCACTGAAAGTGTGACAAAAAGAACAGTCCTCCTGCAGGTGGAGAGGGCCAAGACAGTAGACTCAGGAAGCACGATTGTCAGTGATGGACATTTTCTGTCCACACTGACATCTTTTGAAACAAGATTTAGCTTTCTCTGCCATGTCTAACCAGAAATTAGAAGTTATGTACTCACCATAACGTTCCATCTGAGTAGGTGTATTCATTTGTCTGCAACCTGTGGGTTATGGATCCGATATCGGATCCGAACCGGCATGGTTTACCAGCTATGGATCCAAGCTCTCAGCTCCTCCCCTCACCCATAATACCCTGCTCTACCCTCATGACCTCAGATCGAGTTTGCCAACAGCAAGAACACCCTAAAAAGGGTAACACATAATATGCAGGAAACTGAAAGGCCAGGGGGATAGGAGGGCGGGATGGTTGCAGACAAATGAATACACCTACTCAGATGGAACGTTATGGTGAGTACATAACTTCTAAATCTGAAGTAGGAGATTCATTTGTCTGCAACCTGTGGGACAGAGTCCCCAGCTACCTGAATCTTGGGCCATCATGGAAGGATATTCCGAGCACCGGAGCCAAAGGATGCTCTACCCCTAGATGCAAGATCCAACTTGTAGTGGGAAATAAAAGTATGAGATGAAGCCCACGTGGCTGCTGCACAAATATCATCTAGAGGAATCCTAGCCTTAAAGGCTGCCGAGGTAGAGACTGACCGGGTTGAATGGGCGTGTACACCCTCCGGTGCGGGCCTTCCTGAAGCTTGATAAGCCAATAAGATACACTGTGAAATCCAGCGAGACAGAGATACTTTAGAAATTGGCTTGCCCAAATTAAATTTAGCAAAGGAAATGAACAGCTGGTCGGATTGCCTATGACCAGCCGTTCTGTTTAAATAAAATCTAAGTTGCCTGTGAACATCTAAGGAGTGAAGCTTGTATTCACCTTTGTTTTCATATTTAGGGAAGAAAACAGGGAGGTTAATGGATTGGTTAATGTTTGCTTCAGAAGCTACTTTAGGAAGAAAGGACGGGTTGGTCCTGAGGTAAACACGGTCCGGATGAAAGACCAAGTAAGGAGGTTTAGCTGATAATGCTTGGAGCTCTGAAACTCTCTTGGCCGATGTAATGGCTACTAAAAAGGCCGTCTTGAAAGACAAGAATTTGAGATCCACCGTAGCTGCTGGTTCGAAGGGGGGGGGGGCGGTCAAGGCCTGGAGAACTAAGGAAAGGTCCCAGGGAGGAACCGCTTGTTTTATAGGGGGCCTGAGAAGGAAAGTACCTTTAAGGAAAATTTTACACAACTTGGCTGACATGAGTGGACTAGAGTCATGACCAATGTGATAATGTGAAATTGCCGCCAGTTGTACTTTGACTGTGGAACTGCTGGCACCATCGTTAAAAAGAGTGGTTAAGAAATCAAGCACTAAAGGGAGTGGAACCGTGAAGGGATTCAGGCCTTGCCGCTCCGCCCACAAAGAAAACCGTTTCCACTTGCTGCTATAGACTTTCCTAGTGGATGGTTTATGAGCTGCCACCAGGATCGCCTTAACAGGGGACGAAATACCGGGAGTCCTGATCAAGAGTGGAACTGGAGCAGCCAGGCGGTCAGCTTCAGGTTGTCCAGATTCAGAGGAGATATGCAGGATGGATGAGATATTAGATCCGGAATGGGATCTAGAATCCAAGGAGGATTCACCGAGTGAGACCTTAGGAAGGGGAACCAGATCTGTCGAGGCCAAAACGGAGCAATGAGAATCATTCTGCAACCCACCTGAGAGGCTTTCTGAAGAACTTGGAGCATCAGAGGCAAGGGTGGATAAGCATACAGAAGACCGGGTGGCCAAGCATGCACCAGAGCGTCTCTTGGAGAACCTCCTGGAGGAGGTATCAGAGCGAAAAAACTGTCGCACTTTGTGTTTGAGGGAGAGGCAAAAAGATCGCAAGAAGGAGTTCCCCACCGTGCGAATATGCGTTCCGCTACTTGAAAATTGAGAGACCACTCGTAAGGAGTCAGAATGGTGCGACTGAGCTTGTCCGCCAGGATGTTGGACCGACCCGGAATGTGCGTTGCTATTAGAAAGCGGTTGGTGGAGATTGCCCATTCCCAAACTCTCATGGCTTCTCGACAAAGAGGGTAAGACCTCGTTCCCCCTTGCTTGTTGATGTACCAGACAACGGACATGTTATCCGATTGAATCGCAATTGTTCCCAAGGGAAGAAAGTCCTGAAGTGCTAGCAACGCTAAGAGCACTGCTCTCATCTCTAGAACGTTGATATGCAGTAAGGTCTCTGAATCGTTCCACATGCCTTGGACGGTCCGGCCCGCAAAATGCCCCCCCACCCGAGGCGGGAGGCGTCTGTGGTCACCGTGGCGAGAGGGGGAGAAGCACAACATGGGCGGCCTCTGTGGAGATCTGGGGAGTGAAGCCACCACAGGAGGGACCGCTTGCAAGCCTTGCTGATTGCAATGGGATGATGCATAGGGAGAGCAAGGTAAGACCATTGTACTAAGAGTCCACTGGAGGATGCGCATATTGAGCCTGGCAAGAGGAAGAAGTGCTATAGCAGATGCCATGGACCCTAGAGCCCTCAGGACCAACTCCGCCGGAACAGAACTTGAGTGGAGAATGGCCCGCACCTGGAGCTGCAGATTTTGAATTCTGTCGGCAGTGAGGGAGGCTTTTAAACTCCTTGTGTCTAACCTGGCCCCTATAAAATCTAAGAGCTGTGTGGGCGTCAGGTTGGATTTCTTTGTATTTATTGTAATGCCCAGAAAGGGAGCAAGATGGAGAAAGGAGTCTCGCGCCAATAGTAGTAGATGCCTTGTTGGGGCGGTAAGGAGCCAGTCGTCCAGGTAAGGGAAGACCTGAACCCCTGAAGCCTCAGGTGGGCCGCTACCACTGCTAATACTTTGGTGAACACCCTGGGGGCTGTGGTGAGACCAAAGGGAAGGACCCGGAACTGGTAGTGACTGGCTCCCAGCCGGAAGCGGAGGAACCTCCTGGAGGGTCTGTCCATCAGGATGTGGTAGTACGCATCTTTGAGGTCTATAGAACACATCCAGTGATTTTCTCCCAGAAGGGGGAGAATAGATTGCAGAGTGACCATTCGGAATTTTTCCTTTGGGACTGCCAGGTTCAAGAGAGAAAGGTCTAAAATTGGTCTTAGATCCCCGTCTTTTTGGCACTAAAAAGAACCTGGAGTAGAACCCTGATCCGATCTGGTCTGGGGGGACGGGCTGGATGGCTCTTTTCTTTAGCAGATGGCCAATTTCTGCCAAAGCGGCCTCCCGTTGACCGGGTGGAACGTCTGGGAGGGACTTCAACTTTGGTAAGTGACGAAAGGGAATGCGGTATCCTCTGGATATAATCTGGAGAACCCAGCGGTCTGATGTTATGGACTCCCATGCCGCTGGGTGCCCCGAAAAACGTCCCCCGACTGCCTCCAGAGTGGAACAGCCGGGCAACCCCTCAGGGTTGCTGCGCGGGCCGTTTAGAGAAGGGTTCTCTGGACCCGAAGTTCCTGGGAGCCCCTCTGCCTCTAGGGCGGCGTCCTCCCTGTCCACCTCTGCCACGGAAGGACTGGTTGTCCGGAGCAGGCTGGGATTGCTGCGACTTCCGGAACCACATCTTCTTCTGACCCTTTTGGTTCCTAGAATAGGGCCTCTGGGGTGCAGAGAAGCGGATTCCGACGGCAGACAGCGTCTTCCCGTCCTTTTCACTCTGGGTCAAAGTGTCGCGAACGGTTTTGCCAAAGAGGGCAGAACCATCAAAGGGGGCGTTCGCAAATGACGCTTTGAAGGGCTCAGAAAAATCGCAATGTCGGAGCCAGGCCTGACGTCTAGTGACTAGACCTGCCCCTGCAGCTCTAGCGGCGCCTTCCGTGGCATGGGAGAGTAGCCGCATAGAGGTATTGGTAACTGATCTAAGAGTGGCCATGCGGGTGGAGTGCAGCACTTTGTCCTCCTCCGCCATGGACTCTGGGGGAGATGCAGCGTAT